>NC_088414.1:134653-142153 GCF_034236695.1 Oncorhynchus nerka | reverse complement strand
CTTCCAGGATCGTAACGTTTCCAGAGGTATATCAGCCCTAGACAGTGAATTTGTTCGTAGTCAAGGTAAAAATGTTGTTTCGGTTGTCCAGGCTAAGTACGGCGGGGTAAGGGATCCCCCCTTGGGAAATTATTCCGTGGGATCCAATTCTCCGCCAGACATTATCTGGGCACCCCAGGGATTACACGGCCAATGCGAGTCCTCCAGCCGCAGCGCATCACCCAAAGCCCCTCTTTTCGAGGACTTAACTGCCCCAACCCGCTAGGACCACCCACGCGCTACTGAACATACTGCCAATCCAATTCTAAACTGGGGTAGATAGTCGTCCAGCGCGTTACGTGAGTCTCCCGTGTGTAAGGGGGCTGGGAGGGTTGAGCCGATTGGTCTGCCAACAGAACCCCGAGGTCCTGAAGGAGTCCGGTCTATCCATATCCTCCTGTCTTCTTGCTTGGTGTATGGAAGGGCCTAATTGCTTAGGGCGTGCTCGCTGCGGGGAGTCGCCAAGGTCGGGGTCCCCAGAGTTGTTGGAGAAAAAAGGTTCTCGTCCGTTGGGGGTGCTGGTGGGTATCTTCAGTGAGGTAGATTTGGAAGGATGGTGAGATGGTGAGGGTTCTTGGTAAATAACATTTAGCTATTTAGATTCTATTTTGTAGTTTCTTTGCATTAAAGGGTCCATGGTCATGGTAACCCTGAGTTCAAGGAACCTGGAAAAAAATGATATAATTATATATAAATATATAGTTATATTCCTTTTTTTTTTTTTTTTTTTTTTTAATTAAAAAGATTTTTAATTTAATTAAATTTTTAAATTTATTTTATTTTTAAATTTTTAAATTGTTTTCTTTTATCAATATATTATTGTTTATTTATTTTAGTTTATAATGGTTTCCTATTGGTCAAGGGTCCATGGTCGCTCTGGATAAGAGCGTCTGCTAAATGACTTAAATGTAAATGGTCAAGGAGACTCCAAGAGGAGAACATTAAATGGTTTGTTAAATATAAATTGGTTGCCTAGTGATTATTGGTACAGAATCAAAGGGATCATGTAGGATAAATCTAAGGTAAATGTTTAAGAGTCCGTAGTCACGGTATCTCTGAAATGCTAGTAAAGATCTATGTTTACGGTCCTAATTGCCACCAATCTATTTTTAAGGTAGCCTACTGGTAAAAGGGCCCTATCCTGCAATGGCTGAGTGCCAGTGTCTCTCAGTCAGTAGGGTTGTGACCAAGGATGGGGTAGTAGCACACATGTATACACACATAAACATGAAAGGGAATGAGCCTATACACATATTTTTAACATATACAAAAGCATACACATACAACACCACAAGTAGTGTGGGGGATAGCATACAACGTCACACTCCACTACATCCTAGTGTGTGCATATATATGAGAGCTGTGTAAAAGTCCAATTAAGGAAAGTAAAGTGTAAAATAAAAGGTAGCCAAAAAGAGTAGCCCCGAAGTCCGTGTGGAATCCGCATTCCTTACGGTCTCACACGGATCTAGGGGCAACTCAGCCACGACGCGTTTCTGCCTTCTCGGCTTCATCAGGTAGCAGGGATGAGAATATACAAATAAAATTGAAATAAAAGGTGCAAAAAGTAGTAAAAATGTATGTATGTATATCTACATGTACCGTAGGGTGTACTGTGTAATTTACTTGCCTTGAATGTAGTCCTGGTTGGATGTGTGGAGCGAAATGCCAACTGTCCGGTGGTTTCCCCCTGAGGCTGCAAAGAGAGCTAACTCTCCAGTGTGTGCGCGTGTGGGAATGCGGTGTAGGTTATTTCGATTGGTCTGTGCCGTTACTAGGTAGGACAGCCGCTAACAGGCTGTGGTGTGGAGGAATCAGACAGAGGTGAGAGTGGAATGGGGATGCAGTAAAGTGGATGGGCAGTTAGAGTGGAGGTCAAGCACATGTAATAATAATACAATGGAGACCCAATGTGATAAATGTTCAACCTTGTAGTGACACAAGCTTTTCAAGTGTTATTTGGTATAAATGAACAGTGGAGTGTGACAAAACAGAAGACACAATACATTGTAAGGGACAGACAGGGTTAACAACATGAGGTCAGGTACAGATACATGTATACACACACACATACACAGAGGGGTTGGAACTGGGGTTGCAGTTCGGGTTAGGGGCCAGGGCTAAGGTCAGAGACGGTGTTGTGAGAGAGGTTTTATTTTTGGGAAGGCCTCTGTCGTTGGTCCCTATAGGGAATTGTATAGGAGAATTAGACTCTTTGCTTTTGGGGTGCTGTTTGAATTTTTAGTTGGGGTGCTGGGTGACCCATAGGTCTGATTATAGGTCTTTGAATGTGGTGGAGTTATTTTTCTTCCGATTTTTTGTTGAGTCACGTTGCTTATATGCAGTAAGGTGCGATGTGCAGGTAAAAGTAGTGGCCGTGGTTTTTAGGTCTTTTTGTGCTGTTAGAGGGTATGAACCTTGTTTCTTTATTGAGGGGTGGTAGCAAATAGGGTTACTAGGGGGGTGTTCCTTTTACCAGGATCGAAAATGGTGCTATTTTTAACTATTCTATTAGGCGCCTGTTAGCGGAGTTTTAGCTTTGATCGCGTTCGTGTCCACTTGGGTTCCCGGATATGCGGTAGATTTGGCTGTTTTGCGGTGTTCAAGTCCACTTGGATTATGGGATGTACGGATCCGAAAAAGCTTTTTTATGCTGTTTCCAGTTTTTTTATGGGTGGGGCTCTTACCTAGGTTTTTGGTTTGTTTGTGTATGGTGCAGAGGTGTGAGTGGGGTGGACCTATTTTATAATTTTGTTTCTTTTTGCTCCTAAGTTGGAAATACGGTCGTCAGGGTTTCTGTGGGAGGGTAGGAGTCTGTTTCCACTGTGTCAGGGTGGTGATGTCTTGTTCTTTGGTGGAAAAAAGGTGGGGGTTGCCTCTTAGTTGAAAAAAATAGAGGAGGTGATGTGTATCTGAAGATCAGGGGCTGGTTGTAGAGTTCTTGTTCCTTTGATGAATTCTTGGTCTTTTGATGAAAAAAATCTTGGTTGAGAAGGCTTGTAGTAGGTAGGTCTTGATTTATCCTTTGTTCTAGTTGTCTCCCAGGTGGAAGGTGTGTGTTGGTGAAGGTCTCAGGAGTGATGTTTTTCAGAGATTTGGTAGAGCTATTTTAGGTTGTATTAAATCTAATGATTATTTTTAACCTGTTCACCATCAGACCATTTCACAGAGAGGTATACGGGTGTAGAATCAACACCCCTAGAAAAGGCCCGATTAGAGATGATCCCGAGTAATTTAAAGGGATAAAAAATTCCTTGGCTTGCCGCGTCCAGATCCCCCAGCAGGCAATGCAGCGGTGACTGGCAGTGTTTGGTTTGTCTAGTTTTGAGTCGGTTGATCCACTTCCATCTCTGACACGTGGAAGCCGAAGGGGGGGAAGGGAGGGGTGTGCACTCCACACATGTGCGCGCGGGCCGGGTGGGTCCGGGCGCGGCCGGCCAAAGTAGTAGGCCCCATTGTTGCCCACTTGTAGATTAACCCGTCTGGTTGGGTTAAAAGACTGTCTGTCAGTAGGTTTTAGGTTTAGGTATAGTTTTTAAGAGTGGTTAAGGTTAGTTTTTAGAGAGTTTAGGTTTAGGTTTTTTAGGGGTAAGAAATAGTTTTTTGGTTAGGAGTTTAAGGTTAGGTTTAGGTAAGGGTTTTTAGAGTGGTTAAGGGTTAGGGTTAGGGTTAGGTATAGTTTTTCAGAATGGTTAAGGTTAGGTTTAGGTAAGGGTTTTTAGAGTGGTTAAGGTTAGGGTTAGGGTTAGGGTTAGGTTAGTTTTTCAGGGTTAAGGTTAGGGTTTAGGTTTTTTAGGGGTTAGGGTTAGGGTTAGGGTTAGTTTTTCAGAATGGTTAAGGTTAGGTTTAGGTAAGGGTTTTTAGAGTGGTTAAGGTTAGGGTTAGGGGTTAGGTTAGGGTTAGGGTTAGGGTTAGGGTTAGGGTTAGGGTTAGGGTTAGGGTTAGGGTTAGGGGTTAGGGTTAGGGTTAGGGTTGGGTAGGGTTAGGGGTTAGGGTTTAGGGTTAGGGTTAGGGTTAGGGGGGGTTTTTAGGCCCCATTGTTGCCCAGGTTAACCCGGTTAGGGTTAGGTTGTCAGGGTTTTAGGTTTAGGGTTAGGGTTAGTTAGGGTTAGGGTTAGGGTTAGGGGTTAGGGTTAGGGTTAGGGTTAGGGGTTAGGGGTTAGGGTTAGGGTTAGGGTTAGGGTTAGGGTTAGGGTTAGGGGGGTTAGGTTAGGTTTGTCTAGTTTTGAGTCGGTTGATCCACTTCCATCTCTGACACGTGGAAGCCGAAGGGGGAAGGGAGGGGTGTGCACTCCACACATGTGCGCGTAGGGGTGGGTCCGGGCGCGGCCGGCCAAAGTAGTAGGCCCCATTGTTGCCCACTTGTAGATTAACCCGTCTGGTTGGGTTAAAAGACTGTCTGTCAGTAGGTTTTAGGTTTAGGTATAGTTTTTAAGAGTGGTTAAGGTTAGGTTTAGGGTTGGGGTAAGAAATAGTTTTTAGAGAGTTTAAGGTTAGGTTTAGGTAAGGGTTTTAGAGTGGTTAAGGTTAGGGTTAGGGTTAGGGTTAGGTATAGTTTTTCAGAATGGTTAAGGTTAGGTTTAGGTAAGGGTTTTTAGAGTGGTTAAGGTTAGGGTTAGGGTTAGGGTTAGGTATAGTTTTTCAGAATGGTTAAGGTTAGGTTTAGGTAAGGGTTTTTTAGAGTGGTTAAGGTTAGGGTTAGGGTTAGGGTTAGGGTTAGGGTTAGGGTTAGGGTTAGGGTTAGGGTTAGGGTTAGGGTTAGGTTAGGGTTAGGGTTAGGTTAGGGTTAGGGTTAGGTTAGGTTTTTTTTTTTTTTTTTTTTTTTTTTTTTTTTTTTTTTTTTTTTAAAGGTTAAGGTTAAGTTTAGGTAAGTCTGTCAACTCAACTTAGGATCAGGCAAAACCCTTGAGTTGCGTACCTTATGCAGGTCCGGTCCTCGGTTGGTTGCCATGTGTCCATGTCGAGTGGTATGGTCATCTTCAGTGTTCGTTGGTCTTTGGTCCTGGATGTTTTCGATCATGTGTATAATTAGGACTTATTCCCTTCCAGGATCCTAACTCCCAATCAACCCATGTCTAGTCAAATCCAGCTGGTCTGTATGGGTATACTCGGCGTAGGATCAGGCAAAACCATCGAGTTGCGTACCTTATGCAGGTCCGGACCTCAGTCGGTTGCCATGTGTCCCTGTCGAGTGGTATGGTCATGATGTCTAGGTCCGCCGTGTCAACTGAAGTAGAAAGCATAGTGCAACCTAGGAGTTTACTCTCTGTCGGATCCTTCTTTTTTAGCTCCACGTTGTCTATGTATTTACTTCAGTGTTCGTTGGTCTTTGGTCCTGGATGTTTTCAATCATGTGTATAATTAGGACCTATTCCCTTCCAGGATCCTAACTCCCAATCAACCCATGTCTAGTCAAATCCAGCTGGTCTGTATGGGTATACTCGGCGTAGGATCAGGCAAAACCATCGAGTTGCGTACCTTATGCAGGTCCGGACCTCAGTCGGTTGCCATGTGTCCCTGTCAAGTGGTCAGTCTATGAACTACCAGTGGTTTGAGCAGACAAAAAACCGAAGGCAAGCCCTCTATATGGTTGTCATGCATCCGCCCCTGTAGTCACGTCCTGTGTTTTTGGTCGGTGTATGGAGGGTTTAAAAACCGGCAAACCTTCTCTGGCTTACGTATGAAACGTCCGGCAGTAGTAGAAGTTAATTGGGTGTTTTCATCCCCACCATCTCAGTCGTAGGTAATTCAGTGGTTTTGGGTAATAGTGACCAGTGGAATTACTCCCTTCCAGGATCGTAACGTTTCCAGAGGTATATCAGCCCTAGACAGTGAATTTGTTCGTAGTCAAGGTAAAAATGTTGTTTCGGTTGTCCAGGCTAAGTACGGCGGGGTAAGGGATCCCCCCTTGGGAAATTATTCCGTGGGATCCAATTCTCCGCCAGACATTATCTGGGCACCCCAGGGATTACACGGCCAATGCGAGTCCTCCAGCCGCAGCGCATCACCCAAAGCCCCTCTTTTCGAGGACTTAACTGCCCCAACCCGCTAGGACCACCCACGCGCTACTGAACATACTGCCAATCCAATTCTAAACTGGGGTAGATAGTCGTCCAGCGCGTTACGTGAGTCTCCCGTGTGTAAGGGGGCTGGGAGGGTTGAGCCGATTGGTCTGCCAACAGAACCCCGAGGTCCTGAAGGAGTCCGGTCTATCCATATCCTCCTGTCTTCTTGCTTGGTGTATGGAAGGGCCTAATTGCTTAGGGCGTGCTCGCTGCGGGGAGTCGCCAAGGTCGGGGTCCCCAGAGTTGTTGGAGAAAAAGGTTCTCGTCCGTTGGGGGTGCTGGTGGGTATCTTCAGTGAGGTAGATTTGGAAGGATGGTGAGATGGTGAGGGTTCTTGGTAAATAACATTTAGCTATTTAGATTCTATTTTGTAGTTTCTTTGCATTAAAGGGTCCATGGTCATGGTAACCCTGAGTTCAAGGAACCTGGAAAAAAATGATATAATTATATATAAATATATAGTTATATTCCTTTTTTTTTTTTTTTTTTTAATTAAAAAGATTTTTAATTTAATTAAATTTTTTAATTTATTTTATTTTTACATTTTTTAATTGTTTTCTTTTATCAATATATTATTGTTTATTTATTTCAGTTTATAATGGTTTCCTATTGGTCAAGGGTCCATGGTCAAGGAGACTCCAAGAGGAGAACATTAAATGGTTTGTTAAATATAAATTGGTTGCCTAGTGATTATTGGTACAGAATCAAAGGGATCATGTAGGATAAATCTAAGGTAAATGTTTAAGAGTCCGTAGTCACGGTATCTCTGAAATGCTAATAAAGATCTATGTTTACGGTCCTAATGGCCACCAATCTATTTTTAAGGTAGCCTACTGGTAAAAGGGCCCTATCCTGCAATGGCTGAGTGCCAGTGTCTCTCAGTCAGTAGGGTTGTGACCAAGGATGGGGTAGTAGCACACATGCATACACACATAAACATGAAAGGGAATGAGCCTATACACATATTTTTAACATATACAAAAGCATACACATACAACACCACAAGTAGTGTGGGGGATAGCATACAACGTCACACTCCACTACATCCTAGTGTGTGCATATATATGAGAACTGTGTAAAAGTCCAATTAAGGAAAGTAAAGTGTAAAATAAAAGGTAGCCAAAAAGAGTAGCCCCCGAAGTCCGTGTGGAATCCGCATTCCTTACGGTCTCACACGGATCTAGGGGCAACTCAGCCACGACGCGTTTCTGCCTTCTCGGCTTCATCAGGTAGCAGGGATGAGAATATACAAATAAAATTGAAATAAAAGGTGCAAAAAGTAGTAAAAATGTATGTATGTATATCTACATGTACCGTAGGGTGTACTGTGTAATTTACTTGCCTTGAATGTAGTCCTGGTTGGATGTGTGGAGCGAAATGCCAACTGTCCGGTGGT
>NC_088414.1:124653-127153 GCF_034236695.1 Oncorhynchus nerka | reverse complement strand
GTAAAATAAAAGGTAGCCAAAAGAGTAGCCCCGAAGTCCGTGTGGAATCCGCATTCCTTACGGTCTCACACGGATCTAGGGGCAACTCAGCCACGACGTTTCTGCCTTCTCGGCTTCATCAGGTAGCAGGGATGAGAATATACAAATAAAATTGAAATAAAAGGTGCAAAAAGTAGTAAAAATGTATGTATGTATATCTACATGTACCGTAGGGTGTACTGTGTAATTTACTTGCCTTGAATGTAGTCCTGGTTGGATGTGTGGAGCGAAATGCCAACTGTCCGGTGGTTTCCCCCTGAGGCTGCAAAGAGAGCTAACTCTCCAGTGTGTGCGCGTGTGGGAATGCGGTGTAGGTTATTTCGATTGGTCTGTGCCGTTACTAGGTAGGACAGCCGCTAACAGGCTGTGGTGTGGAGGAATCAGACAGAGGTGAGAGTGGAATGGGGATGCAGTAAAGTGGATGGGCAGTTAGAGTGGAGGTCAAGCACATGTAATAATAATACAATGGAGACCCAATGTGATAAATGTTCAACCTTGTAGTGACACAAGCTTTTCAAGTGTTATTTGGTATAAATGAACAGTGGAGTGTGACAAAACAGAAGACACAATACATTGTAAGGGACAGACAGGGTTAACAACATGAGGTCAGGTACAGATACATGTATACACACACACATACACAGAGGGGTTGGAACTGGGGTTGCAGTTCGGGTTAGGGAGCCAGGGCTAAGGTCAGAGACGGTGTTGTGAGAGAGGTTTTATTTTTGGGAAGGCCTCTGTCGTTGGTCCCTATAGGGAATTGTATAGGAGAATTAGACTCTTTGCTTTTGGGGCGCTGTTTGGGTTGTGGGTGTCCGAGAGGTACCAGGTGAATTTTAAGTAGGACTAGAAGTCCTGGGGGTCAAGAGGAGCCATACGTGGAGTTCCTGTGATGTGTAGAAGTATGATAGATCCTCATGTGAAAAGTGTGTGTTTGACCTACGTGTCACCATTGACTTGTGTGTTAGGGTTAGGAGCGGTCTGCTCTGGTAGGGGGTTAGGGGCTGGAAATACCCGAAGGTGAGGTTCTGTGGGTCCAGGAAAGGTAGAGGGTAGAGTGGACATCTGTGGGTTCCTATAGAATTTTTAGTTGGGGTTCTGGGTGACCCATAGGTCTGATTATAGGTCTTTGAATGTGGTGGAGTTATTTTTCTTCCGATTTTTGTTGAGTCACGTTGCTTATATGCAGTAAGGTGCGATGTGCAGGTTAGTGGCCGTGGTTTTAGGTCTTTTGTGGTGTTAGAGTGCATAAACCTTGTTTCTTTATTGAGGGTAGTATCAGATAGGGTGACTAGGGGGTGTTCCTTTTACCAGAATCGAAAATGGTGCTGTTTTTATCTTTTCTAGTGGCGCTTGTTAGCGGAGTTTTAGCTTTGATCGCGTTCGTGTCCACTTGGGTTCTCCCGGATATGCGGTAGATTTGGCTGTTTTTGCGGTGTTCAAGTCCACTTGGATTATGGGATGTACGGATCCGAAAAAGCTTTTTATGCTGTTTCAGTTTTTTTATGGGTGGGGCTCTTACCTAGGTTTTTGGTTTGTTTGTGTATGGTGCAGAGGTGTGAGTGGGGTGGACCTATTTTATAATTTTGTTTCTTTTTGCTCCTAAGTTGGAAATACTGTCGTCAGGGTTTCTGTGGGAGGGTAGGAGTCTGTTTCCACTGTGTCAGGGTGGTGATGTCTTGTTCTTTGGTGGAAAAAAAGGTGGGGTTGCCTCTTAGTTGAAAAAAAAAATTGAGGAGGTGATGTGTATCTGAAGGTCAGGGGCTGGTTGTAGAGTTCTTGTTCCTTTGATGAATTCTTGGTCTTTTGATGAAAAAAAATCTTGGTTGAGAAGGCTTGTAGTAGGTGGGTCTTGATTTATCCTTCGTTCTAGTTGTCTCCCAGGTGGAAGGTGTGTGTTGGTGAAGGTCTCAGGAGTGATGTCTTTCAGAGATTTGGTAGAGCTATTTTAGGTTGTATTAAATCTAATGATTATTTTTAACCTGTTCACCATCAGACCATTTCACAGAGAGGTATACTGGGTGTAGAATCAACACCCCTAGAAAGGCCCGTTTTGATTAGAGATGATCCCGGGTAATTTAAAGGGATAAAAAATTCCTTGGCTTGCTGCGTTAGATCCACCGGCAGGCAATGCAGCGGTGACTGGCAGTGTTTGGTTTGTCTAGTTTTGAGTCGGTTGATCCACTTCCATCTCTGACACGTGGAAGCCGAAGGGGAAGGGAGGGGTGTGCACTCCACACATGTGCGCGTAGGCGGGTGGGTCCCGGCGCGGCCGGCCAAGTAGTAGGCCCCATTGTTGCCCACTTGTAGATTAACCCGTTTGTTTGGGTTAAAAGACTGTCTGTCAGTAGGTTTTAGGTTTAGGTATAGTTTTTAAGAGTGGTTAAGGTTAGGTTTAGGGTTGGGGTAAGAAATAGTTTTTTAGAGAGTTTAAGGTTAGGTTTAGGTAAGGGTTTTAGAG
>NC_088414.1:108471-124153 GCF_034236695.1 Oncorhynchus nerka | reverse complement strand
AGTGTGTCCTGCCATTCCCACTAGTTTTCGCAGCTAGCTGCGTTCCTCATCGACGCACGCGCCGAGTGGTCCCCTGCTCGGAGTTGTCCTTCTGTTTTTTATTGCACGCAGAGGCTCGGTGGCGGGGCAGAGGTTGGGAGGTTACCCTCCTTTCCCCCACCCGCCCTCCGCCAATACGCAGGCCAGGTTTCAAAGACAAAGGTTTAAGAATAGGGAGGCTTCCGGGAGCTGCGCTGCGTCGTCGCCGAAGCGCCGGTGAAGCCGCGCAGACATCAAACCCCCACCTACGCCGGGGCGCAGAGAAGTTGACTGGGTTCCCAGTGCCGCGCGAGGATACGGGGCGATACTCAAGCCGCTTACGTCAGTGTTAGACCATTTTGGGAAGTCCCGGTTCACTGGACACCCCCAGTCCCCTTCGGTAGCGGCCTCTCCACCCGCCCATAGGTGAGTCATGCAGCCGTGGCTAGTGGGGAAAGGGGATGGAGCCAGTCGGGCACATCCCAGGCAAGGGGGGGATGCGGGGAGGCGGGCTAGGACCGATGACACCCGCGCCGGGAGAAGGGAGAGGCGGGAGGCGTGAGCCCCCTACCCTACCCAACCCGGCCTCTTCTCTCTGTAGTGACCGCTCGAGGTCACGCTTCGTCCGGCCTGCTTTTCGTGCCAATCCTTATCTCATAGGTTACGGATCTGGCTTGTTTTTCTTTCCCGCCATCAATATGTACTCATCACCTTTCCAGGTGTTGGTGTCCTGTCTACAGGCCCCTTTGTTTATACCTTTCCATTTGTTATTGGCGTGGCTCCATGGGTTGGGCCTTAAAATGTTCCTATATACTCATCACCCCTACGGGTGTTGGGGTCCTGACTCCAGGCCCCTTTGTTACTGTGTTTTCATTAGTTATTGGCATGGCTCCTTGGCTTGGGCCTTGAATTGTTCCTGTACTCATCACCACTACAGGTGGACCGCTTGGGTCAACCGGGTAGGTCCACGTTAAAGACAGGGTTTGAGAATACGTGTTTCTGGCGCCGATGCGTTACGGGATGACCATCACCACATGCTTCGCAGCCTGAGTGTGCCACTCCCCGCACCGGAACACCAATGTAGGGCCACTCGGTCAGACAGTTGGCTTAGGCTCGCACGAACGTTGCGCGGCTGGAGTGTATCGAAATAGGGGCCAACGGTTTCCGAAAGGGGCTCCCCGATAGAGGCAAATCCACATGGGGCGGGAGGGAACATCCATCAGAACACCAGCCAAAGGCCGGCCGATAGAGTCCCTCCCAGGTGGAAGACGAATGCAAATCGGTCAGAGGAAATTCAACTGGCTGGACAACAGAGGAGAACCATGGAGACGCACAGGGAACCAAGAGTGGGACTGGACTGGAGAGCTAGCCCTCACCGGGGCTAAACAACCACCAATCGGTCGCCGAAGGGACGGGCACCTTCATTGGACCAGAACCATGGTCATTGATGAACCAAACCCACAAGGCAATAGCTGGGATAGAGCACCTGCCCAGGACAAGGCTCAATATCCTCCCACCACCAAGCTGGGAAACGTGGATCAAAAGTTAGGACAAATCGGGCGCCGAAGGGGCTAAATCGGTCGCCGGCGGAAAATGTCCAAAGTACCATGGTTCCGAGGGGCTCACATCCCTCAAAAGTGCCCATTACTCATTTTCTATTCGGGCTGAACAGTTTGACACCACCCCGTCTCTCTAGGACATGGAAGTCTTGTTGTCAAAAACCAGGTTTCTGAAATCGCGCCGGTACCTGTCTGCTTACCCCGGCACTGAGTGTGTATTTACCGGGCAGGCCAATTTATCGATGGAAGTCCCGAATATGAAAGGGTCAATGTGTGCTGCGCAATTGTGGGTCAAATTCCGGGACACCAAAACGTGAATAAATCAAAAGTACACATCCAATCTGGATGGGGTTTTTTTAAACGAAAGGGCACACATAGACGAGCATTTTCATTTAATTAAAACCGTTTTTGTATGAAACATTTTAATAGAAAATCGTGTTTTACGTTTTGGAAAAAAGTGCATGTTACCAGGAGCATAGGTTCCTGTGGATGCGAACTTTTTTACATGCTCTACTTGTTGCCCATTGAGAGAGAGGATATCACACGAAATTTGGAAACTCTAGCTCTTCGGGAAGTATTTTTAATCATTTTTTGAAAATTACAGAATTTGGTCGAAAAAATGACAGAGTCCACACTTTTCACAGCCGTGCACCTGGTGATTGAAAATCGGCACCTGGTAACCTAAATACACTTAGCGGTGTTCCAGAAATTCATGCCCGCTATGGAGCACCCTACTACGGACCTTTATCAATGGGGGCCGGCCTGAGGGATTTATGGAAGGTCAAAAATTAAAATACTCCAGAATGCACCTGCCGGTGTTCCTGATATTCATGCCCGCTATGGAGCACCCTACTACGGACCTTTATCAATGGGGGCCGGCCTGAGGGATTTATGGAAGGTCAAAAATTAAAAAATACCTCCAGAATGCACCTGCCAGTGTTCCTGATATTCATGCCCGCCATGGAGCACCCTACTACGGACCTTTATCAATGGGGCCGGCCTGAAAGGGATTTATGGAAGGTCAAAAATTAAAATACTCTCCAGACTGCCAGTGTTCCTGATATTCATGCCCGCTATAGGAGCACCCTACTACGGCCCTCTATCCGTGGGAGACCGTCCTGAGTGCTTTATGGACACTTTTAGAATTATTATGGATTTGGATTTGGATGTGCACCTGGGAACCCAAAAATTAAAATACTCTCCAAAATGCACTTTTCCCTCATTCTGATATTAATGCCCACTATGGGACTATCATACTAGGGCCCTCTTTCCGTGGGGGACCGTCCTGAGTGCTTTATGGACACTTTTAGAATTATTATGGATTTGGATTTGGATGTGCACCTGGGAACCCAAAAATTAAAATACTCTCCAGAATGCACCTGCCAGTGTTCCTGATATTCATGCCCGCTATAGGAGCACCCTACTACGGCCCTCTATCCGTGGATGAGCCCCTCATACATCCGTGCACCTGGTGATTGAAAATGTGCACCTGGGAACCCAAAAATTAAAATACTCTCCAGAATGCACCTGCCAGTGTGAGCCCCTCATACATCCGTGCACCTGGTGATTGAAAATGTGCACCTGGGAACCCAAAAATTAAAATACTCTCCAGAATGCACCTGCCAGTTCTGATATTCATGCCCGCTATAGGAGCACCCTACTACGGCCCTCTATCCGTGGGAGACCGTCCTGAGTGCTTTATGGACACTTTTAGAATTATTATGGATTTGGATTTGGATGTGCACCTGGGAACCCAAAAATTAAAATACTCTCCAAAATGCACTTTTCCCTCATTCTGATATTAATGCCCACTATGGGACTATCATACTAGGGCCCTCTTTCCGTGGGGGACCGTCCTGAGTGCTTTATGGACACTTTTAGAATTATTATGGATTTGGATTTGGATGTGCACCTGGGAACCCAAAAATTAAAATACTCTCCAGAATGCACCTGCCAGTGTTCCTGATATTCATGCCCGCTATAGGAGCACCCTACTACGGCCCTCTATCCGTGGATGAGCCCCTCATACATCCGTGCACCTGGTGATTGAAAATGTGCACCTGGGAACCCAAAAATTAAAATACTCTCCAGAATGCACCTGCCAGTGTTCCTGATATTCATGCCCGCTATAGGAGCACCCTACTACGGCCCTCTATCCCGGAGACCGTCCTGAGTGCTTTATGGACACTTTTAGAATTATTATGGATTTGGATTTGATGTGCACCTGGGAACCCAAAAATTAAAATATCTCCAAAATGCACACTGATATTAATTTGGGAATTATTATGGAGTGCTTTTGGACACTTTTAGAATTATTTGGATTTGATTTGCACCTGGGAACCCAAAAATTAAAATACTCTCCAAAATGCACTTTTCCCTCATTCTGATATTAATGCCCACTATGGGACTATCATACTAGGGCCCTCTTTCCGTGGGGGACCGTCCTGAGTGCTTTATGGACACTTTTAGAATTATTATGGATTTGGATTTGGATGTGCACCTGGGAACCCAAAAATTAAAATACTCTCCAGAATGCACCTGCCAGTGTTCCTGATATTCATGCCCGCTATAGGAGCACCCTACTACGGCCCTCTATCCGTGGATGAGCCCCTCATACATCCGTGCACCTGGTGATTGAAAATGTGCACCTGGGAACCCAAAAATTAAAATACTCTCCAGAATGCACCTGCCAGTGTTCCTGATATTCATGCCCGCTATAGGAGCACCCTACTACGCTCTATCCGTGGGAGACCGTCCTGAGTGCTTTATGGACACTTTTAGAATTATTATGGATTTGGATTTGGATGTGCACCTGGGAACCCAAAAATTAAAATACTCTCCAAAATGCACTTTTCCCTCATTCTGATATTAATGCCCACTATGGGACTATCATACTAGGGCCCTCTTTCCGTGGGGGACCGTCCTGAGTGCTTTATGGACACTTTTAGAATTATTATGGATTTGGAACCCAAAAATTAAAATTTGGATGTGCACCTGGGAACCCAAAAATTAAAATACTCTCCAGAATGCACCTGCCAGTGTTCCTGATATTCATGCCCGCTATAGGAGCACCCTACTACGGCCCTCTATCCGTGGATGAGCCCCTCATACATCCGTGCACCTGGTGATTGAAAATGTGCACCTGGGAACCCAAAAATTAAAATACTCTCCAGAATGCACCTGCCAGTGTTCCTGATATTCATGCCCGCTATAGGAGCACCCTACTACGGCCCTCTATCCGTGGGAGACCGTCCTGAGTGCTTTATGGACACTTTTAGAATTATTATGGATTTGGATTTGGATGTGCACCTGGGAACCCAAAAATTAAAATACTCTCCAAAATGCACTTTTCCCTCATTCTGATATTAATGCCCACTATGGGACTATCATACTAGGGCCCTCTTTCCGTGGGGGACCGTCCTGAGTGCTTTATGGACACTTTTAGAATTATTATGGATTTGGATTTGGATGTGCACCTGGGAACCCAAAAATTAAAAATTCCAAAATACTCTCCAGAATGCACCTGCCAGTGTTCCTGATATTCATGCCCGCTATAGGAGCACCCTACTACGGCCCTCTATCCGTGGATGAGCCCCTCATACATCCGTGCACCTGGTGATTGAAAATGTGCACCTGGGAACCCAAAAATTAAAATACTCTCCAGAATGCACCTGCCAGTGTTCCTGATATTCATGCCCGCTATAGGAGCACCCTACTACGGCCCTCTATCCGTGGGAGACCGTCCTGAGTGCTTTATGGACACTTTTAGAATTATTATGGATTTGGATTTGGATGTGCACCTGGGACACTTTTAGAATTATTATGGATTTGGATTTGGATGTGCACCTGGGAACCCAAAAATTAAAATACTCTCCAAAATGCACTTTTCCCTCATTCTGATATTAATGCCCACTATGGGACTATCATACTAGGGCCCTCTTTCCGTGGGGGACCGTCCTGAGTGCTTTATGGACACTTTTAGAATTATTATGGATTTGGATTTGGATGTGCACCTGGGAACCCAAAAACCAGAATGCACCTGCCAAAATTAAAATACTCTCCAGAATGCACCTGCCAGTGTTCCTGATATTCATGCCCGCTATAGGAGCACCCTACTACGGCCCTCTATCCGTGGATGAGCCCCTCATACATCCGTGCACCTGGTGATTGAAAATGTGCACCTGGGAACCCAAAAATTAAAATACTCTCCAGAATGCACCTGCCAGTGTTCCTGATATTCATGCCCGCTATAGGAGCACCCTACTACGGCCCTCTATCCGTGGGAGACCGTCCTGAGTGCTTTATGGACACTTTTAGAATTTATGGATTTGGACTTTTTGGATGTGCACCTGGGAACCCAAAAATTAAAATACTCTCCAAAATGCACTTTTCCCTCATTCTGATATTAATGCCCACTATGGGACTATCATACTAGGGCCCTCTTTCCGTGGGGGACCGTCCTGAGTGCTTTATGGACACTTTTAGAATTATTATGGATTTGGATTTGGATGTGCACCTGGGAACCCAAAAATTAAAATACTCTCCAGAATGCACCTGCCAGTGTTCCTGATATTCATGCCCGCTATAGGAGCACCCTACTACGGCCCTCTATCCGTGGATGAGCCCCTCATACATCCGTGCACCTGGTGATTGAAAATGTGCACCTGGGAACCCAAAAATTAAAATACTCTCCAGAATGCACCTGCCAGTGTTCCTGATATTCATGCCCGCTATAGGAGCACCCTACTACGGCCCTCTATCCGTGGGAGACCGTCCTGAGTGCTTTATGGACACTTTTAGAATTATTATGGATTTGGATTTGGATGTGCACCTGGGAACCCAAAAATTAAAATACTCTCCAAAATGCACTTTTCCCTCATTCTGATATTAATGCCCACTATGGGACTATCATACTAGGGCCCTCTTTCCGTGGGGGACCGTCCTGAGTGCTTTATGGACACTTTTAGAATTATTATGGATTTGGATTTGGATGTGCACCTGGGAACCCAAAAATTAAAATACTCTCCAGAATGCACCTGCCAGTGTTCCTGATATTCCTGATATTCATGCCCGCTATAGGAGCACCCTACTACGGCCCTCTATCCGTGGATGAGCCCCTCATACATCCGTGCACCTGGTGATTGAAAATGTGCACCTGGGAACCCAAAAATTAAAATACTCTCCAGAATGCACCTGCCAGTGTTCCTGATATTCATGCCCGCTATAGGAGCACCCTACTACGGCCCTCTATCCGTGGGAGACCGTCCTGAGTGCTTTATGGACACTTTTAGAATTATTATGGATTTGGATTTGGATGTGCACCTGGGAACCAAAAATTAAAATACTCTCCAAAATGCACTTTTCCCTCATTCTGATATTAATGCCCACTATGGGACTATCATACTAGGGCCCTCTTTCCGTGGGGGACCGTCCTGAGTGCTTTATGGACACTTTTAGAATTATTATGGATTTGGATTTGGATGTGCACCTGGGAACCCAAAAATTAAAATACTCTCCAGAATGCACCTGCCAGTGTTCCTGATATTCATGCCCGCTATAGGAGCACCCTACTACGGCCCTCTATCCGTGGATGAGCCCCTCATACATCCGTGCACCTGGTGATTGAAAATGTGCACCTGGGAACCCAGAAAAATTAAAATACTCTCCAGAATGCACCTGCCAGTGTTCCTGATATTCATGCCCGCTATAGGAGCACCCTACTACGGCCCTCTATCCGTGGGAGACCGTCCTGAGTGCTTTATGGACACTTTTAGAATTATTATGGATTTGGATTTGGATGTGCACCTGGGAACCCAAAAATTAAAATACTCTCAAATGCACTTTTCCCTCATTCTGATATTAATGCCCACTATGGGACTATCATACTAGGGCCCTCTTTCCGTGGGGGACCGTCCTGAGTGCTTTATGGACACTTTTAGAATTATTATGGATTTGGATTTGGATGTGCACCTGGGAACCCAAAAATTAAAATACTCTCCAGAATGCACCTGCCAGTGTTCCTGATATTCATGCCCGCTATAGGAGCACCCTACTACGGCCCTCTATCCGTGGATGAGCCCCTCATACATCCGTGCACCTGGTGATTGAAAATGTGCACCTGGGAACCCAAAAATTAAAATACTCTCCAGAATGCACCTGCCAGTGTTCCTGATATTCATGCCCGCTATAGGAGCACCCTACTACGGCCCTCTATCCGTGGGAGACCGTCCTGAGTGCTTTATGGACACTTTTAGAATTATTATGGATTTGGATTTGGATGTGCACCTGGGAACCCAAAAATTAAAATACTCTCCAAAATGCACTTTTCCCTCATTCTGATATTAATGCCCACTATGGGACTATCATACTAGGGCCCTCTTTCCGTGGGGGACCGTCCTGAGTGCTTTATGGACACTTTTAGAATTATTATGGATTTGGATTTGGATGTGCACCTGGGAACCCAAAAATTAAAATACTCTCCAGAATGCACCTGCCAGTGTTCCTGATATTCATGCCCCTGATATTCATGCCCGCACCTGGTGATTGAAAATACCTGGGAGCACCCTACTACGAGCACCCTACTACGGCCCCTCTATCCGTGGATGAGCCCCTCATACATCCGTGCACCTGGTGATTGAAAATGTGCACCTGGGAACCCAAAAATTAAAATACTCTCCAGAATGCACCTGCCAGTGTTCCTGATATTCATGCCCGCTATAGGAGCACCCTACTACGGCCCTCTATCCGTGGGAGACCGTCCTGAGTGCTTTATGGACACTTTTAGAATTATTATGGATTTGGATTTGGATGTGCACCTGGGAACCCAAAAATTAAAATACTCTCCAAAATGCACTTTTCCCTCATTCTGATATTAATGCCCACTATGGGACTATCATACTAGGGCCCTCTTTCCGTGGGGGACCGTCCTGAGTGCTTTATGGACACTTTTAGAATTATTATGGATTTGGATTTGGATGTGCACCTGGGAACCAAAAAAAAATTAAAATACTCTCCAGAATGCACCTGCCAGTGTTCCTGATATTCATGCCCGCTATAGGAGCACCCTACTACGGCCCTCTATCCGTGGATGAGCCCCTCATACATCCGTGCACCTGGTGATTGAAAATGTGCACCTGGGAACCCAAAAATTAAAATACTCTCCAGAATGCACCTGCCAGTGTTCCTGATATTCATGCCCGCTATAGGAGCACCCTACTACGGCCCTCTATCCGTGGGAGACCGTCCTGAGTGCTTTATGGACACTTTTAGAATTATTATGGATTTGGATTTGGATGTGCACCTGGGAACCCAAAAATTAAAATACTCTCCAAAATGCACTTTTCCCTCATTCTGATATTAATGCCCACTATGGGACTATCATACTAGGGCCCTCTTTCCGTGGGGGCCCTCTTTCCGTGGGGGACCGTCCTGAGTGCTTTATGGACACTTTTAGAATTATTATGGATTTGGATTTGGATGTGCACCTGGGAACCCAAAAATTAAAATACTCTCCAGAATGCACCTGCCAGTGTTCCTGATATTCATGCCCGCTATAGGGAGCCCTCTATCCGTGGATGACCCTACATCCGTGCACCTGGTGATTGAAAATGTGCACCTCTATCCAGAATGTGGATGATGCCCCTCATACATCCGTGCACCTGGTGATTGAAAATGTGCACCTGGGAACCCAAAAATTAAAATACTCTCCAGAATGCACCTGCCAGTGTTCCTGATATTCATGCCCGCTATAGGAGCACCCTACTACGGCCCTCTATCCGTGGGAGACCGTCCTGAGTGCTTTATGGACACTTTTAGAATTATTATGGATTTGGATTTGGATGTGCACCTGGGAACCCAAAAATTAAAATACTCTCCAAAATGCACTTTTCCCTCATTCTGATATTAATGCCCACTATGGGACTATCATACTAGGGCCCTCTTTCCGTGGGGACCGTCCTGAGTGCTTTATGGACACTTTTAGAATTATTATGGATTTGGATTTGGATGTGCACCTGGGAACCCAAAAATTAAAATACTCTCCAGAATGCACCTGCCAGTGTTCCTGATATTCATGCCCGCTATAGGAGCACCCTACTACGGCCCTCTATCCGTGGATGAGCCCCTCATACATCCGTGCACCTGGTGATTGAAAATGTGCACCTGGGAACCCAAAAATTAAAATACTCTCCAGAATCCAGTGTTCCTGATATTCACCTGGTGATTGAAAATGTGCACCTGGGAACCCAAAAATTAAAATACTCTCCAGAATGCACCTGCCAGTGTTCCTGATATTCATGCCCGCTATAGGAGCACCCTACTACGGCCCTCTATCCGTGGGAGACCGTCCTGAGTGCTTTATGGACACTTTTAGAATTATTATGGATTTGGATTTGGATGTGCACCTGGGAACCCAAAAATTAAAATACTCTCCAAAATGCACTTTTCCCTCATTCTGATATTAATGCCCACTATGGGACTATCATACTAGGGCCCTCTTTCCGTGGGGGACCGTCCTGAGTGTTGGATGTGACTGGGAACAAAAATTAAAATTTTAGAATTATTATGGATTTGGATTTGAGCCCCTCATACATGTGCACCTGGTGGAACCCAAAAATTAAAATACTCTCCAGAATGCACCTGCCAGTGTTCCTGATATTCATGCCCGCTATAGGAGCACCCTACTACGGCCCTCTATCCGTGGATGAGCCCCTCATACATCCGTGCACCTGGTGATTGAAAATGTGCACCTGGGAACCCAAAAATTAAAATACTCTCCAGAATGCACCTGCCAGTGTTCCTGATATTCATGCCCGCTATAGGAGCACCCTACTACGGCCCTCTATCCGTGGGAGACCGTCCTGAGTGCTTTATGGACACTTTTAGAATTATTATGGATTTGGATTTGGATGTGCACCTGGGAACCCAAAAATTAAAATACTCTCCAAAATGCACTTTTCCCTCATTCTGATATTAATGCCCACTATGGGACTATCATACTAGGGCCCTCTTTCCGTGGGGGACCGTCCTGAGTGCTTTATGGACACTTTTAGAATTATTATGGATTTGGATTTGGATGTGCACCTGGGAACCCAAAAATTAAAATACTCTCCAGAATGCACCTGCCAGTGTTCCTGATATTCATGCCCGCTATAGGAGCGGCCCTCTATCCGTGGATGCCCCCCTCATCCGTCCGTGATTGAAAATGACCTGGGAACCCCCTCCAGAATCAGTACATCCGTGCACCTGGTGATTGAAAATGTGCACCTGGGAACCCAAAAATTAAAATACTCTCCAGAATGCACCTGCCAGTGTTCCTGATATTCATGCCCGCTATAGGAGCACCCTACTACGGCCCTCTATCCGTGGGAGACCGTCCTGAGTGCTTTATGGACACTTTTAGAATTATTATGGATTTGGATTTGGATGTGCACCTGGGAACCCAAAAATTAAAATACTCTCCAAAATGCACTTTTCCCTCATTCTGATATTAATGCCCACTATGGGACTATCATACTAGGGCCCTCTTTCCATTCCTGATATTAATGCCCACTATGGGACTATCATACTAGGGCCCTCTTTCCGTGGGGGACCGTCCTGAGTGCTTTATGGACACTTTTAGAATTATTATGGATTTGGAATGTGCATGTGCACCTGGGAACCCAAAAATTAAAATACTCTCCAGAATGCACCTGCCAGTGTTCCTGATATTCATGCCCGCTATAGGAGCACCCTACTACGGCCCTCTATCCGTGGATGAGCCCCTCATACATCCGTGCACCTGGTGATTGAAAATGTGCACCTGGGAACCCAAAAATTAAAATACTCCAGAATGCACCTGCCATCCGTGCATCCTGGTGATCCGTGCACCTGGTGATTTGAAAATGTGCACCTGGGAACCCAAAAATTAAAATACTCTCCAGAATGCACCTGCCAGTGTTCCTGATATTCATGCCCGCTATAGGAGCACCCTACTACGGCCCTCTATCCGTGGGAGACCGTCCTGAGTGCTTTATGGACACTTTTAGAATTATTATGGATTTGGATTTGGATGTGCACCTGGGAACCCAAAAATTAAAATACTCTCCAAAATGCACTTTTCCCTCATTCTGATATTAATGCCCACTATGGGACTATCATACTAGGGCCCTCTTTCCGTGGGGGACCGTCCTGAGTGCTTTATGGACACTTTTAGAATTATTATGGATTTGGATTTGGATGTGCACCTGAACCCAAAAATTAAAATACTCTCCAGAATGCACCTGCCAGTGTTCCTGATATTCATGCCCGCTATAGGAGCACCCTACTACGGCCCTCTATCCGTGGATGCCCCCCTCATCCGTGCACCTGGTGATTGAAAATGTGCACCTGGGAACCCAAAAATTAAAATACTCCAGAATGCACCTGCCAGTGTTCCTGATATTCATGCCCGCTATAGGAGCACCCATACGGCCCCTATCCGTGGATGAGCACCTGGTGATTGAAAATGTGCACCTGGGAACCCAAAAATTAAAATACTCTCCAGAATGCACCTGCCAGTGTTCCTGATATTCATGCCCGCTATAGGAGCACCCTACTACGGCCCTCTATCCGTGGGAGACCGTCCTGAGTGCTTTATGGACACTTTTAGAATTATTATGGATTTGGATTTGGATGTGCACCTGGGAACCCAAAAATTAAAATACTCTCCAAAATGCACTTTTCCCTCATTCTGATATTAATGCCCACTATGGGACTATCATACTAGGGCCCTCTTTCCGTGGGGGACCGTCCTGAGTGCTTTATGGACACTTTTAGAATTATTATGGATTTGGATTTGGACCTGGGAACCCAAAAATTAAAAACTCTCCAGAATGCACCTGCCAGTGTTCCTGATATTCATGCCCGCTATAGGAGCACCCTACTACGGCCCTCTATCCGTGGATGAGCCCCTCATACATCCGTGCACCTGGTGATTGAAAATGTGCACCTGGGAACCCAAAAATTAAAATACTCTCCAGAATGCACCTGCCAGTGTTCCTGATATTCATGAAAATACTGCCCTCATCCTGGGGAACCCTGGTGAAAAATGCACCTGGGAACCCAAAAATAAAAACTCTCCAGAATGCACCTGCCAGTGTTCCTGATATTCATGCCCGCTATAGGAGCACCCTACTACGGCCCTCTATCCGTGGGAGACCGTCCTGAGTGCTTTATGGACACTTTTAGAATTATTATGGATTTGGATTTGGATGTGCACCTGGGAACCCAAAAATTAAAATACTCTCCAAAATGCACTTTTCCCTCATTCTGATATTAATGCCCACTATGGGACTATCATACTAGGGCCCTCTTTCCGTGGGGGACCGTCCTGAGTGCTTTATGGACACTTTTAGAATTATTATGGATTTGGATTTGGATGTGCACCTGGGAACCCAAAAATTAAAATACTCTCCAGAATGCACCTGCAGTGTTCCTGATATTCATGCCCGCTATAGGAGCACCCTACTACGGCCCTCTATCCGTGGATGAGCCCCTCATACATCCGTGCACCTGGTGATTGAAAATGTGCACCTGGGAACCCAAAAATTAAAATACTCTCCAGAATGCACCTGCCAGTGTTCCTGATATTCATGCCCGCTATAGGAGCACCCTACTACGGCCCTCTATCCGTGGGACCGTCCTGAGTGCTTTATGGACACGTCCTGAGTGCTTTATGGACACTTTTAGAATTATTATGGATTTGGATTTGGATGTGCACCTGGGAACCCAAAAATTAAAATACTCTCCAAAATGCACTTTTCCCTCATTCTGATATTAATGCCCACTATGGGACTATCATACTAGGGCCCTCTTTCCGTGGGGGACCGTCCTGAGTGCTTTATGGACACTTTTAGAATTATTATGGATTTGGATTTGGATGTGCACCTGGGAACCCAAAAATATAAAATACATTTTCAGGATGAATCCAGAATGCACCTGCCAGTGTTCCTGATATTCATGCCCCTATAGGAGCACCCTACTACGGCCCTCTATCCGTGGATGAGCCCCTCATACATCCGTGCACCTGGTGATTGAAAATGTGCACCTGGGAACCCAAAAATTAAAATACTCTCCAGAATGCACCTGCCAGTGTTCTGATATTCCTATGTGGGGATATACAGACATCATGTACAAACACCCCTGGGAACCATTAAAATATGCCTCTATCTGGTCACCATGCACAATGTGCTTAGAAATGTGTCAGTGCTTAAGGCATGAAATATGACATTTTCAGGGAATGACATTAAAATAAAAGGCTTAAAATGATAAACTGTTTGATCATGTGATGAGGGGATATAGGACATCATGTACAAACACCCCTAACCAGGAAATAGACCTCTATCTGGTCACCATGGTCACAACTTTTGAATGTATCATGGATTTGGCTTTGGCATGAAATATGACTTTTTCAGGGAATGACATTAAAATAAAAGGCTTAAAATGATAAACTTTTCCCTCATTGAGGGGATATTAATGACACTATGGGACAAACATAACTAGGGCCCTCTTTCCGTGGGGGACCGTCCTGAGTGCTTTATGGACACTTTTAGAATTATTATGGATTTGGATTTGGATGTGCACCTGGGAACCCAAAAATTAAAATACTCTCCAGAATGCACCTGCCAGTGTTCCTGATATTCATGCCCGCTATAGGAGCACGGAATGAGCCATGGATGACATACATCCTGCACCTGGTGATTGAAAATATGCACCTGGGAACCCAAAATCAGGTCACAGAGGTCCAGTGCTGCAATGTGTCAGTAGCTTAAGGCATGAAATATGACATTTTCAGGGAATGACATTGAAAATAAGAGGCTTATAATGATAAACTTTTCATCATGATGGGATATACAGACATTATGTACAAACACCCTAACCAGGAAATATGCCTCTATCTGGTCACCAGAGGTCACAACATGCATGCAATGTGTCAGTAGCTTAAGGCATGAAATATGACATTTTTCAGGGAATGACATTAAAATGAATTTTTAAATGATTAAACTTTAAAAAATTCTCATTTGTCCATTGATGAGGGGAGACATCATGTACAAACACCCTAACCAAAGGAAAACCGTCTATCTGGTTTTATGGACAACATTTTAGAAAATGTCTTCATAGATTTTGGGCTAAAAAGACATTTTACTGGAAAACATTAAAATAAGGAATTTTTTTTTACTCTTTCAAAATACTTTTGCCCATTGAAGAAATGCACACTAGGGAAATTTGGGACCTCTTTCCGTGGGGGACCGTATGAGTTTTATGGACACTTTTGAATAGAAATTATGGAATCATTTAAAATGTGCACCTGCAACTGGAACCCAAAAATTAAAATACCTACCAGAATGTTTTTTTAAGTGTTGAACCTGATACTTGTTGCCCGATAGGAGCATGAACTACGACCCCTCTGGCGACGTGCACCTGGTGATTGAAAATGTGCACCTGGGAACCCAAAAATTAAAATATACTCCAGAATGCACCTGCCAGTGTTCCTGATAAAATAGGAGCATACCGGTGAATGGACACTTTTAGAATTTTTGAAAATGTGCACCTGGGAACCCAAAAATTTATTAAAAAACCAGTTTTTATATTCATGCCCTTTGAGAAAAATTCTTTACGTGGATGAGTTTGGGCTTTATACAGTACATTTTACTGAAACATAGGTTCCTACCAGGGCAACCCAAAAATTTACATCTCTCTACTTGTTGTCCATTGAGAGAGGGAATGCACGAAAAATATGGGAATAGGCCCTTTATGGAAGTATTTTTAATAATTTTTGAAAATTATGGATTTTGGGATGTGCACCTGGTAACCCAAAAATAAAATACCTAACCAAAAATGCACTTTTCCTCATTCTGATATTGTTGCCCAGCACCTAGGCACAAACTATGGACCTTTCCAATGGGCCATTAAAACCAGGGCTTTAACACCTCTTTCCATGGGGGATGGGACCCCCTGGAACTATGGACCTCTATCAGGTGCCTTTACTCACACTTTTAAATTGGGCATGGAAAAATTTGGATGGGATGACAGTGTGCTTACCCCTGGAACCCAGGCTTAAATTACTCACCTCCAGTAACACACTCTAT
>NC_088414.1:83471-98471 GCF_034236695.1 Oncorhynchus nerka | reverse complement strand
GAAGGGGCTAAATCGGTCGCCGGCGGAAAATGTCCAAAGTACCATGGTTCCGAGGGGCTCACATCCCTCAAAAGTGCCCATTACTCATTTTCTATTCGGGCTGAACAGTTTGACACCACCCCGTCTCTCTAGGACATGGAAGTCTTGTTGTCAAAAACCAGGTTTCTGAAATCGCGCCGGTACCTGTCTGCTTACCCCGGCACTGAGTGTGTATTTACCGGGCAGGCCAATTTATCGATGGAAGTCCCGAATATGAAAGGGTCAATGTGTGCTGCGCAATTGTGGGTCAAATTCCGGGACACCAAAACGTGAATAAATCAAAAGTACACATCCAATCTGGATGGGGTTTTTTTTTTTAAACGAAAGGGCACACATAGACGAGCATTTTCATTTAATTAAAACCGTTTTTGTATGAAACATTTTAATAGAAAATCGTGTTTTACGTTTTGGAAAAAAGTGCATGTTACCAGGAGCATAGGTTCCTGTGGATGCGAACTTTTTTTTTACATGCTCTACTTGTTGCCCATTGAGAGAGAGGATATCACACGAAATTTGGAAACTCTAGCTCTTCGGGAAGTATTTTTAATCATTTTTTGAAAATTACAGAATTTGGTCGAAAAAATGACAGAGTCCACACTTTTCACAGCCGTGCACCTGGTGATTGAAAATCGGCACCTGGTAACCTAAATACACTTAGCGGTGTTGTTCCACCTTTAAATTCATGCCCTGAGGGATTTATGGAAGGCACCCTCTACGGACCTTTATCAATGGGGGCCGGCCTGAGGGATTTATGGAAGGTCAAAAATTAAAATACTCCAGAATGCACCTGCCGGTGTTCCTGATATTCATGCCCGCTATGGAGCACCCTACTACGGACCTTTATCAATGGGGGCCGGCCTGAGGGATTTATGGAAGGTCAAAAATTAAAATACTCCAGAATGCACCTGCCGGTGTTCCTGATATTCATGCCCGCTATGGAGCACCCTACTACGGACCTTTATCAATGGGGGCCGGCCTGAGGGATTTATGGAAGGTCAAAAATTAAAATACTCTCCAGAATGCACCTGCCAGTGTTCCTGATATTCATGCCCGCTATAGGAGCACCCTACTACGGCCCTCTATCCGTGGGAGACCGTCCTGAGTGCTTTATGGACACTTTTAGAATTATTATGGATTTGGATTTGGATGTGCACCTGGGAACCCAAAAATTAAAATACTTCAAAAATATTCTGATATTAATGCCCCAAAATGCACTTTTCCCTCATTCTGATATTAATGCCCACTATGGGACTATCATACTAGGGCCCTCTTTCCGTGGGGGACCGTCCTGAGTGCTTTATGGACACTTTTAGAATTATTATGGATTTGGATTTGGATGTGCACCTGGGAACCCAAAAATTAAAATACTCTCCAGAATGCACCTGCCAGTGTTCCTGATATTCATGCCCGCTATAGGAGCACCCTACTACGGCCCTCTATCCGTGGATGAGCCCCTCATACATCCGTGCACCTGGTGATTGAAAATGTGCACCTGGGAACCCAAAAATTAAAATACTCTCCAGAATGCACCTGCCAGTGTTCCTGATATTCATGCCCGCTATAGGAGCACCCTACTACGGCCCTCTATCCGTGGGAGACCGTCCTGAGTGCTTTATGGACACTTTTAGAATTATTATGGATTTGGATTTGGATGTGCACCTGGGAACCCAAAAATTAAAATACTCTCCAATGCACTTTTCCCTCATTCTGCACTTTTCCCTCATTCTGATATTAATGCCCACTATGGGACTATCATACTAGGGCCCTCTTTCCGTGGGGGACCGTCCTGAGTGCTTTATGGACACTTTTAGAATTATTATGGATTTGGATTTGGATGTGCACCTGGGAACCCAAAAATTAAAATACTCTCCAGAATGCACCTGCCAGTGTTCCTGATATTCATGCCCGCTCCCACCTGGTGATTGGAGCACCCTACTACGGCCCTCTATCCGTGGATGAGCCCCTCATACATCCGTGCACCTGGTGATTGAAAATGTGCACCTGGGAACCCAAAAATTAAAATACTCTCCAGAATGCACCTGCCAGTGTTCCTGATATTCATGCCCGCTATAGGAGCACCCTACTACGGCCCTCTATCCGTGGGAGACCGTCCTGAGTGCTTTATGGACACTTTTAGAATTATTATGGATTTGGATTTGGATGTGCACCTGGGAACCCAAAAATTAAAATACTCTCCAAAATGCACTTTTCCCTCATTCTGATATTAATGCCCACTATATTAATGCCCACTTTATGGGGGACTACTTTTCATACTATTTGGGGCCCTCTTTCCGTGGGGGACCGTCCTGAGTGCTTTATGGACACTTTTAGAATTATTATGGATTTGGATTTGGATGTGCACCTGGGAACCCAAAAATTAAAATACTCTCCAGAATGCACCTGCCAGTGTTCCTGATATTCATGCCCGCTATAGGAGCACCCTACTACGGCCCTCTATCCGTGGATGAGCCCCTCATACATCCGTGCACCTGGTGATTGAAAATGTGCACCTGGGAACCCAAAAATTAAAATACTCTCCAGAATGCACCTGCCAGTGTTCCTGATATTCATGCCCGCTATAGGAGCACCCTACTACGGCCCTCTATCCGTGGGAGACCGTCCTGAGTGCTTTATGGACACTTTTAGAATTATTATGGATTTGGATTTGGATGTGCACCTGGGAACCCAAAAATTAAAATACTCTCCAAAATGCACTTTTCCCTCATTCTGATATTAATGCCCACATGGGACTACTAGGGCCCTCTTTCCGTGGGGGACCGTCCTGAGTGCTTTATGGACACTTTTAGAATTATTATGGATTTGGATTTGGATGGACCTGGGAACCCAAAAATTAAAATACTCTCCAGAATGCACCTGCCATGGACACTTTTAGAATTATTATGGATTTGGATTTGGATGTGCACCTGGGAACCCAAAAATTAAAATACTCTCCAGAATGCACCTGCCAGTGTTCCTGATATTCATGCCCGCTATAGGAGCACCCTACTACGGCCCTCTATCCGTGGATGAGCCCCTCATACATCCGTGCACCTGGTGATTGAAAATGTGCACCTGGGAACCCAAAAATTAAAATACTCTCCAGAATGCACCTGCCAGTGTTCCTGATATTCATGCCCGCTATAGGAGCACCCTACTACGGCCCTCTATCCGTGGGAGACCGTCCTGAGTGCTTTATGGACACTTTTAGAATTATTATGGATTTGGATTTGGATGTGCACCTGGGAACCCAAAAATTAAAATACTCTCCAAAATGCACTTTTCCCTCATTCTGATATTAATGCCCACTATGGGACTATCATACTAGCCCCTTCTTTCCGTGGGGGACCGTCCTGAGTGCTTTATGGACACTTTTAGAATTATTATGGATTTGGATTTGGATGTGCACCTGGGAACCCAAAAATTAAAATCCAGAATGCACCTGCCAGTGGAACCCAAAAATTAAAATACATCCTGCACCAGAATGCTGGGAACCTGCCAGTGTTCCTGATATTCATGCCCGCTATAGGAGCACCCTACTACGGCCCTCTATCCGTGGATGAGCCCCTCATACATCCGTGCACCTGGTGATTGAAAATGTGCACCTGGGAACCCAAAAATTAAAATACTCTCCAGAATGCACCTGCCAGTGTTCCTGATATTCATGCCCGCTATAGGAGCACCCTACTACGGCCCTCTATCCGTGGGAGACCGTCCTGAGTGCTTTATGGACACTTTTAGAATTATTATGGATTTGGATTTGGATGTGCACCTGGGAACCCAAAAATTAAAATACTCTCCAAAATGCACTTTTCCCTCATTCTGATATTAATGCCCACTATGGGACTATCATACTAGGGCCCTCTTTCCGTGCCGTCCTGAGTGCTTTATGGACACTTTTAGAATTATTATGGATTTGGATTTGGATGTGCACCTGGGAACCCAAAAATTAAAATACTCTCCAGAATGCACCTGCCAGTGTTCCTGATATTCATGCTGATATTCAGCCTACCGGCCCTCTATCCGTGGATGAGCCCCCATACATACTACGGCCCTGATTGAAAATGTGCACCTGGGATGAATGCACCCCAGTGTTCATGACATCCGTGCACCTGGTGATTGAAAATGTGCACCTGGGAACCCAAAAATTAAAATACTCTCCAGAATGCACCTGCCAGTGTTCCTGATATTCATGCCCGCTATAGGAGCACCCTACTACGGCCCTCTATCCGTGGGAGACCGTCCTGAGTGCTTTATGGACACTTTTAGAATTATTATGGATTTGGATTTGGATGTGCACCTGGGAACCCAAAAATTAAAATACTCTCCAAAATGCACTTTTCCCTCATTCTGATATTAATGCCCACTATGGGACTATCATACTAGGGCCCTCTTTCCGTGGGGGACCGTCCTGAGTGCTTTATGGACACTTTTAGAATTATTATGGATTTGGATTTGGATGTGCACCTGGGAACCCAAAAATTAAAATACTCTCCAGAATGCACCTGCCAGTGTTCCTGATATTCATGCCCGCTATAGGAGCACCCTACTACGGCCCTCTATCCGTGGATGAGCCCCTCATACATCCGTGCACCTGGTGATTGAAAAACCTGGGAACCCAAACCTTAAAAACCCAGAAAACCTGCCAAAATATTCTCCAGAATGCACCTGCCAGTGTTCCTGATATTCATGCCCGCTATAGGAGCACCCTACTACGGCCCTCTATCCGTGGGAGACCGTCCTGAGTGCTTTATGGACACTTTTAGAATTATTATGGATTTGGATTTGGATGTGCACCTGGGAACCCAAAAATTAAAATACTCTCCAAAATGCACTTTTCCCTCATTCTGATATTAATGCCCACTATGGGACTATCATACTAGGGCCCTCTTTCCGTGGGGGACCGTCCTGAGTGCTTTATGGACACTTTTAGAATATTTGGATTTGGATGTGCACCTGGGAACCCAAAAATTAAAATACTCTCCAGAATGCACCTGCCAGTGTTCCTGATATTCATGATTAGGAGCACCCTACTGGCCCTCTATCCGTGGATGAGCCCCTCATACATCCGTGCACCTGGTGATTGAAAATGTGCACCTGGGAACCCAAAAATTAAAATACTCTCCAGAATGCACCTGCCAGTGTTCCTGATATTCATGCCCGCTAGAGGAGCACCCTACTAGAATGCCCTCTATCCGTGGGAGATGAGCCCCTTTATGGACACTTTTAGTGCACCTGGTGGATTGAAAATGTGCACCTGGGAACCCAAAAATTAAAATACTCTCCAGAACCAGTGTTCCTGATATTCATGCCCGCTAAGCACCCTACTACGGCCCTTCCGTGGGAGAATGCTTTATGGACACTTTTAGAATTATTATGGATTTGGATTTGGATGTGCACCTGGGAACCCAAAAATTAAAATACTCTCCAAAATGCACTTTTCCCTCATTCTGATATTAATGCCCACTATGGGACTATCATACTAGGGCCCTGAGTGCTTTTATGGACACTTTTGAGTTAGAATTATTATGGATTTGGAATTATTGATGTGCACCTGGGAACCCAAAAATTAAAATACTCTCCAAATACCTCCAGAATGCACCTGCCAGTGTTCCTGATATTCATGCCCGCTATAGGAGCACCCTACTACGGCCCTCTATCCGTGGATGAGCCCCTCATACATCCGTGCACCTGGTGATTGAAAATGTGCACCTGGGAACCCAAAAATTAAAATACTCCAGAATGATTGAAAATGCTTTATGGACACTTTTAGAATTATTATGGTGATTGCACCTGGGAACCCAAAAATTAAAATACTCTCCAATTAAATGCACCTGCCAGTGTTCCTGATATTCATGCCCGCTATAGGAGCACCCTACTACGGCCCTCTATCCGTGGGAGACCGTCCTGAGTGCTTTATGGACACTTTTAGAATTATTATGGATTTGGATTTGGATGTGCACCTGGGAACCCAAAAATTAAAATACTCTCCAAAATGCACTTTTCCCTCATTCTGATATTAATGCCCACTATGGGACTATCATACTAGGGCCCTCTTTCCGTGGGGGACCGTCCTGAGTGCTTTATGGACACTTTTAGAATTATTATGGATTTGGATTTGGATGTGCACCTGGGAACAAAAAAATTAAAATACTCTCCAGAATGCACCTGCCAGTGTTCCTGATATTCATGCCCGCTATAGGAGCACCCTACTACGGCCCTCTATCCGTGGATGAGCCCCTCATACATCCGTGCACCTGGTGATTGAAAATGTGCACCTGGGAACCCAAAAATTAAAATACTCTCCAGAATGCACCTGCCAGTGTGCTGATATTCATGCCAGTGTTCCTGATATTCATGCCCGCTATAGGAGCACCCTACTACGGCCCTCTATCCGTGGGAGACCGTCCTGAGTGCTTTATGGACACTTTTAGAATTATTATGGATTTGGATTTGGATGTGCACCTGGGAACCCAAAAATTAAAATACTCTCCAAAATGCACTTTTCCCTCATTCTGATATTAATGCCCACTATGGGACTATCATACTAGGGCCCTCTTTCCGTGGGGGACCGTCCTGAGTGCTTTATGGACACTTTTAGAATTATTATGGATTTGGATTTGGATGTGCACCTGGGAACCCAAAAATTAAAATACTCTCCAGAATGCACCTGCCAGTGTTCCTGATATTCATGATATTCCCTACTACGGCCCTCTATCCGTGGATGAGCCCCTCATACATCCGTGCACCTGGTGATTGAAAATGTGCACCTGGGAACCCTCTATCCGTGGATGAGTTCCCCCTCATACATCCGTGCACCTGGTGATTGAAAATGTGCACCTGGGAACCCAAAAATTAAAATACTCTCCAGAATGCTGATATTCATGCCAGTGTTCCTGATATTCATGCCCGCCTAGGAGCACCCTACTACGGCCCTCTATCCGTGGGAGACCGTCCTGAGTGCTTTATGGACACTTTTAGAATTATTATGGATTTGGATTTGGATGTGCACCTGGGAACCCAAAAATTAAAATACTCTCCAAAATGCACTTTTCCCTCATTCTGATATTAATGCCCACTATGGGACTATCATACTAGGGCCCTCTTTCCGTGGGGGACCGTCCTGAGTGCTTTATGGACACTTTTAGAATTATTATGGATTTGGATTTGGATGTGCACCTGGGAACCCAAAAATTAAAATACTCTCCAGAATGCACCTGCCAGTGTTCCTGATATTCATGCCCGCTATAGGAGCATTCTATCCGTGGATGAGCCCCTCATACATCCGTGCACCTGGTGATTGAAAATGTGCACCTGGGAACCAAAAATTAAAATACTCCAGAATGCCCTCTATCCGTGGATGAGCCCCTCATACATCCGTGCACCTGGTGATTGAAAATGTGCACCTGGGAACCCAAAAATTAAAATACTCTCCAGAATGCACCTGCCAGTGTTCCTGATATTCATGCCCGCTATAGGAGCACCCTACTATCCGTGGGGAGCCCTCTATCCGATTTGGGAGACCAAAATCCTGAGTGCTTTATGGACACTTTTAGAATTATTATGGATTTGGATTTGGATGTGCACCTGGGAACCCAAAAATTAAAATACTCTCCAAAATGCACTTTTCCCTCATTCTGATATTAATGCCCACTATGGGACTATCATACTAGGGCCCTCTTTCCGTGGGGGACCGTCCTGAGTGCTTTATGGACACTTTTAGAATTATTATGGATTTGGATTTGGATGTGCACCTGGGAACCCAAAAATTAAAATACTCTCCAGAATGCACCTGCCAGTGTTCCTGATATTCATGCGCTATAGGAGCACCCTACTACGGCCCTCTATCCGTGGATGAGCCCCTCATACATCCGTGCACCTGGTGATTGAAAATGTGCACCTGGGAACCCAAAAATTAAAATACTCTCCAGAATGCACCTGCCAGTGTTCCTGATATTCATGCCCGCTATAGGAGCACCCTACTACGGCCCTCTATCCGTGGGAGACCGTCCTGAGTGCTTTATCTCCAAAATCCGTGGGAGACCGTCCTGAGTGCTTTATGGACACTTTTAGAATTATTATGGATTTGGATTTGGATGTGCACCTGGGAACCCAAAAATTAAAATACTCTCCAAAATGCACTTTTCCCTCATTCTGATATTAATGCCCACTATGGGACTATCATACTAGGGCCCTCTTTCCGTGGGGGACCGTCCTGAGTGCTTTATGGACACTTTTAGAATTATTATGGATTTGGATTTGGATGTGCACCTGGGAACCCAAAAATTAAAATACTCTCCAGAATGCACCTGCCAGTGTTCCTGATATTCATGCCCGCTATAGGAGCACCCTACTACGGCCCTCTATCCGTGGATGAGCCCCTCATACATCCGTGCACCTGGTGATTGAAAATGTGCACCTGGGAACCCAAAAATTAAAATACTCTCCAGAATGCACCTGCCAGTGTTCCTGATATTCATGCCCGCTATAGGAGCACCCTACTACGGCCCACCCTATCCGTGGGAGACCGTCCTGAGTACTTTTAGAATTATTATGGATTTGGATTTGGATGTGCACCTGGGCCCTCTATCCGTGGGAGACCTTTTAGAATTATTATGGTCCTGAGTGCTATTATGGACACTTTTAGAATTATTATGGATTTGGATTTGGATGTGCACCTGGGAACCCAAAAATTAAAATACTCTCCAAAATGCACTTTTCCCTCATTCTGATATTAATGCCCACTATGGGACTATCATACTAGGGCCCTCTTTCCGTGGGGGACCGTCCTGAGTGCTTTATGGACACTTTTAGAATTATTATGGATTTGGATTTGGATGTGCACCTGGGAACCCAAAAATTAAAATACTCTCCAGAATGCACCTGCCAGTGTTCCTGATATTCATGCCCGCTATAGGAGCACCCTACTACGGCCCTCTATCTGTGGAGCCCCTCATACATCCGTGCACCTGGTGATTGAAAATGTGCACCTGGGAACCCAAAAATTAAAATACTCTCCAGAATGCACCTGCCAGTGTTCCTGATATTCATGAGCCCCTCATACATCCGTGCACCTGGTGATTGAAAATGTGCACCTGGGAACCCAAAAATTAAAATACTCTCCAGAATGCACCTGCCAGTGTTCCTGATATTCATGCCCGCTATAGGAGCACCCTACTACGGCCCTCTATCCGTGGGAGACCGTCCTGAGTGCTTTATGGACACTTTTAGAATTATTATGGATTTGGATTTGGATGTGCACCTGGGAACCCAAAAATTAAAATACTCTCCAAAATGCACTTTTCCCTCATTCTGATATTAATGCCCACTATGGGACTATCATACTAGGGCCCTCTTTCCGTGGGGGACCGTCCTGAGTGCTTTATGGACACTTTTAGAATTATTATGGATTTGGATTTGGATGTGCACCTGGGAACCCAAAAATTAAAATACTCTCCAGAATGCACCTGCCAGTGTTCCTGATATTCATGCCCGCTATAGGAGCACCCTACTACGGCCCTCTATCCGTGGATGAGCCCCTCATCATCCGTGCACCTGGTGATTGAAAATGTGCACCTGGGAACCCAAAAATTAAAATACTCTCCAGAATGCACCTGCCAGTGTTCCTGATATTCATGCCCGCTATAGGAGCACCCTACTACGGCCCTCTATCCGTGGGAGACCGTCCTGAGTGCTTTATGGACACCTCTATATGGTGGGAGCATTTATGGACACTTTTAGAATTATTATGGATTTGGATTTGGATGTGCACCTGGGAACCCAAAAATTAAAATACTATCCAAAATGCACTTTTCCCTCAGACTGATATTAATCCTGGGAGTGCTTTATGGACACTTTTAGAATTATTATGGATTTGGATTTGGATGTGCACCTGGGAACCCAAAAAAAAATTAAAATTTTCCTCATTCTGATATTAATCCAAAATGCACTTTTCCCTCATTCTGATATTAATGCCCACTATGGGACTATCATACTAGGGCCCTCTTTCCGTGGGGGACCGTCCTGAGTGCTTTATGGACACTTTTAGAATTATTATGGATTTGGATTTGGATGTGCACCTGGGAACCCAAAAATTAAAATACTCTCCAGAATGCACCTGCCAGTGTTCCTGATATTCATGCCCGCTATAGGAGCACCCTACTACGGCCCTCTATCCGTGGATGAGCCCCTCATACATCCGTGCACCTGGTGATTGAAAATGTGCACCTGGGAACCCAAAAATTAAAATACTCTCCAGAATGCACCTGCCAGTGTTCCTGATATTCATGCCCTATAGGAGCACCCTACTACGGCCCTCTATCCGTGGGAGACCGTCCTGAGTGCTTTATGGACACTTTTAGAATTATGGATTTGGATTTGGATGTGCACCTGGGAACCCAAAAATTAAAATACTATCCAAAATGGGAGACCATCCTGAGTGCTTTATGGACACTTTTAGAATTATTATGGATTTGGATTTGGATGTGCACCTGGGAACCCAAAAATTAAAATACTCTCCAAAATGCACTTTTCCCTCATTCTGATATTAATGCCCACTATGGGACTATCATACTAGGGCCCTCTTTCCGTGGGGGACCGTCCTGAGTGCTTTATGGACACTTTTAGAATTATTATGGATTTGGATTTGGATGTGCACCTGGGAACCCAAAAATTAAAATACTCTCCAGAATGCACCTGCCAGTGTTCCTGATATTCATGCCCGCTATAGGAGCACCCTACTACGGCCCTCTATCCGTGGATGAGCCCCTCATACATCCGTGCACCTGGTGATTGAAAATGTGCACCTGGGAACCCAAAAAATTAAAAAATCCAGAAAAATACTCTCCAGAATGCACCTGCCAGTGTTCCTGATATTCATGCCCGCTATAGGAGCACCCTACTACGGCCCTCTATCCGTGGGAGACCGTCCTGAGTGCTTTATGGACACTTTTAGAATTATTATGGATTTGGATTTGGATGTGCACCTGGGAACCCAAAAATTAAAATACTCTCCAAAATGCACTTTTCCCTCATTCTGATATTAATGCCCACTATGGGGACTAGGGCCCTCTTTCCTGGGGGACCCCTCTTTTAGAATTATTATGGATTTGGATTTGGATGTGCACCTGAGTGAACCCTTTATGGACACTTTTAGAATTATTATGGATTTGGATTTGGATGTGCACCTGGGAACCCAAAAATTAAAATACTCTCCAGAATGCACCTGCCAGTGTTCCTGATATTCATGCCCGCTATAGGAGCACCCTACTACGGCCCTCTATCCGTGGATGAGCCCCTCATACATCCGTGCACCTGGTGATTGAAAATGTGCACCTGGGAACCCAAAAATTAAAATACTCTCCAGAATGCACCTGCCAGTGTTCCTGATATTCATGCCCGCTATAGGAGCACCCTACTACGGCCCTCTATCCGTGGGAGACCGTCCTGAGTGCTTTATGGACACTTTTAGAATTATTATGGATTTGGATTTGGATGTGCACCTGGGAACCCAAAAATTAAAATACTCTCCAAAATGCACTTTTCCCTCATTCTGATATTAATGCCCACTATGGGACTATCATACTAGGGCCCTCTTTCCGTGGGGGACCCCTGAGTGCTTTATGGACACTTTTAGAATTATTATGGATTTGGATTTGGATGTGCACCTGGGACTCTCCAAATCCTGCCAGTGCTCATTATGGACACTTTTATTATTATGGATTTGGATTATTATGGATTTGGATTTGGATGTGCACCTGGGAACCCAAAAATTAAAATTAAAATACAGTGTTCTGATATTCATGCCCAGAATGCACCTGCCAGTGTTCCTGATATTCATGCCCAGTGTTCCTATTAGGAGCACCCTACTACGGCCCTCTATCCGTGGATGAGCCCCTCATACATCCGTGCACCTGGTGATTGAAAATGTGCACCTGGGAACCCAAAAATTAAAATACTCTCCAGAATGCACCTGCCAGTGTTCCTGATATTCATGCCCGCTATAGGAGCACCCTACTACGGCCCCTATCCGTGGGAGACCGCCCTGAGTGCTTTATGGACACTTTTAGAATGGATTTGGGATGTGACCTGGGAACCCAAAAATTAAAATACTCTCCAAAATGAGTGCTTTATGGACACTTTTAGAATTATTATGGATTTGGATTTGGATGTGCACCTGGGAACCCAAAAATTAAAATACTCTCCAAAATGCACTTTTCCCTCATTCTGATATTAATGCCCACTATGGGACTATCATACTAGGGCCCTCTTTCCGTGGGGGACCGTCCTGAGTGCTTTATGGACACTTTTAGAATTATTATGGATTTGGATTTGGATGTGCACCTGGGAACCCAAAAATTAAAATTTCCAGAATGCACCTGCCAGTGTTCCTGATATTATAGGGATTTGGATTTGGATGTGCACCTGGGAACCCAAAAATTAAAATACTCTCCAGAATGCACCTGCCAGTGTTCCTGATATTCATGCCCGCTATAGGAGCACCCTACTATCCGTGGATGGCCCTCTATCCGTGGATGAGCCCCTCATACATCCGTGCACCTGGTGATTGAAAATGTGCACCTGGGAACCCAAAAATTAAAATACTCTCCAGAATGCACCTGCCAGTGTTCCTGATATTATGCCCGCTATAGGAGCACCCTACTACGGCCCTCTATCCGGGAGACCGTCCTGAGTGCTTTATGGACACTTTTAGAATTATTATGGATTTGGATTTGGATGTGCACCTGGGAACCCAAAAATTAAAATACTCTCCAAAATGCACTTTTCCCTCATTCTGATATTAATGCCCACTATGGGACTATCATACTAGGGCCCCTTTCCGTGGGGGACCGTCCTGAGTGCTTTATGGACACTTTTGAATTATTATGGATTTTTGGATGTGCACCTGGGAACCCAAAAATTAAAATACTCTCCAAATGCACTTTTCCCAAATTCTGATATTAATGCCCACTATGGGAAATACTAGGGCCCTCTTTCCGTGGGGACCGTCCCTTTATGGACACTTTTAGAATTATTATGGATTTGGATTTGGATGTGCACCTGGGAACCCACTCCAGAATGCACCTGGATATTCATGCCCATACTAGGGCCCTCTTTCCGTGGGGGACCGTCCTGAGTGCTTTATGGACACTTTTAGAATTATTATGGATTTGGATTTGGATGTGCACCTGGGAACCCAAAAATTAAAATACTCTCCAGAATGCACCTGCCAGTGTTCCTGATATTCATGCCCGCTATAGGAGCACCCTACTACGGCCCTCTATCCGTGGATGAGCCCCTCATACATCCGTGCACCTGGTGATTGAAAATGTGCACCTGGGAACCCAAAAATTAAAATACTCTCCAGAATGCACCTGCCAGTGTTCCTGATATTCATGCCCGCTATAGGAGCACCCTACTACGGCCCTCTATCCGTGGGTGGGAGATGGACACTTCCTGAGTGCTTTATGGACACTTTTAGAATTATTATGGATTTGGATTTGGATGTGCACCTGGGAACCCAAAAATTAAAATACTCTCCAAAATGCACTTTTCCCTCATTCTGATATTAATGCCCACTATGGGACTATCATACTAGGGCCCTCTTTCCGTGGGGGACCGTCCTGAGTGCTTTATGGACACTTTTAGAATTATTATGGATTTGGATTTGGATGTGCACCTGGGAACCCAAAAATTAAAATACTCTCCAGAATGCACCTGCCAGTGTTCCTGATATTCATGCCCGCTATAGGGCACCCTTTGGCCCTCTATCCGTGGATGAGCCCCTCATACATGTGCACCTGGGAACCCCAAAAATTAAAATACTCTCCAGAATGCACCTGCCAGTGTTCCTGATATTCATGCCCGCTATAGGAATCTACCCCATGTGCACCTGGGAACCCCTCTATCCGTGGATGAGCCCCTGCACCTACATCCGTGCACCTGGTGATTGAAAATGTGCACCTGGGGATTCCAAAAATTAAAATACTCTCCAGAATGCACCTGCCAGTGTTCCCTACTACGGCCCTCTCGTGGGAGACCGTCCTGAGTGCTTTATGGACACTTTTAGAATTATTTGGATTTGGATGTGCACCTGGGAACCAAAAATTAAAATACTCTCCAAAATGCACTTTTCCCTCATTCTGATATTAATGCCCACTATGGGACTATCATACTAGGGCCCTCTTTCCGTGGGGGGGGACCCTCCTAGTGCTTTATGGACACTTTTAGAATTATTATGGATTTGGATTTGGATGTGCACCTGGGAACCCAAAAATTAAAAAATACTTCCTGAAAATGCACTTTCCATGAGATCATTCCTGATATTAATGCCCTGGGAACTCTCCAGAATGCACCTGCCTATATTCATATAGGGCCCTCTTTCCGTGGGGGAGCCCCTCATGCTTTATGGACACTTTTAGAATTATTATGGATTTGATTTGGATGTGCACCTGGGAACCCAAAAATTAAAATACTCTCCAGAATGCACCTGCCATGTTCCTGATATTCATGCCCGCTATGGGAGCACCCTACTGAAATGTGGCCCTCTATCCGTGGATGAGCCCCTCATGACATCCGTGCACCTGGTGATTGAAAATGTGCATTGGGAACCTGGGAAAAAATTAAAATACTCTCCAGAATGCACCTGCCAGTGTTCCTGATATTCATGCCCGCTATAGGAGCACCCTACTACGGCCCTCTATCCGTGGGAGACCGTCTATCCGTGGGAGACCATTAAAAACGAGTGCTTTTAGAATTTATGGATTTGGATTTGGACACAAAATGCACTTTTCCCTCATTCTGATATTTTATGGGAATTATTATGGATTTGGATTTGGATGTGCACCTGGGAACCCAAAAATTAAAATACTCTCCAAAATGCACTTTTCCCTCATTCTGATATTAATGCCCACTATGGGACTATCATACTAGGGCCCTCTTTCCGTGGGGGACCGTCCTGAGTGC
>NC_088414.1:58471-78471 GCF_034236695.1 Oncorhynchus nerka | reverse complement strand
GGTAGGTATTCGGTCCACTTTTCTTCTCCTCCCCTTTCAATTAGGGTGCAAGAGATTCCGTTCACCCAGCTACTGTGACGTCCGCCACCACGCCCAGTCTTCCTTTCACAAATACAAGGTCGGGGATCCTCAGCATCCCCTCCGCTGTCCGTAACCTCAGTTCCGTGTTTACTGCCCATCCCTGCTTTTCGGCTTCCTCGGCCAGGAGCCCACAAATGAGGTTGTGTCTCCTCAGTCTGGCCGCTTTCACTCCGGGGCATTTCCCTAGGATGTGGGACGCCGTTTCTAGCTGGTGGTCGCATCTCCTACAGGATGCCTCCCCCTTGTTCCGCCCTCGGGCCAGTGCCTCCCTGGTGGGGTAGACATTGGCCCTGAGTTTGAGGGCAGTCATGAAGTGTCGCTGCCCGAATCCTACTTTCTTTGGATCCGCTAGCCAGCTGTTGCTGATTGGGTCCTGTGGAATTCCTCAATCCCTTCCCCTTGGACTGGTAGGGCCGCCCACCCTTTGAATTCGCCCGTCCTCCAGCAGCATGGGTTTTTGTACGCGGGTTCCGCCCTTTTCCCTCTCGTTTGCGGATCTTGTTGGTCCGGGTCAAAGTCCCCTCGGTGGGCGGTGGGGGCTTCTTCTTGCTTCCCCCTCCCTCGGGGTCTGGTCCCTCTCTCCTCCTGCTAGCACCCACCGTTCCTCGTATTCGGTTTGGGTCGTCATGTGGGCCGCCACTGCCTGGGTCAGTGGATCCGGCGAGATCGACAGGCAGAATAGCCTGCGTGCCTGCATAGCTGGTATCACGCTGGCCAGCTTTACGAGGCCTATCCCTCCATCCCGGTTCCGGGCATAGAGTATCCCGTCGCATGTGGATGGGGGTAGGCGCAGCCACCTCTTCGCTGCTGCTGTCTTTATTAGTCCGTCCAGCACGGTTAGCTGGGTCTTGCCGACGTCCCCGTGATCCGTCGTGTACATCACTCGGGGGATGGCGTATACGTTAAGTAGGTGGACCTTTTGGCTGGGTTTCAGGGCCGAGTTGTTGATCCTCTTGATCCACTCGGCCATCTGCCCCTCTCTCTCGGGTTTCGCCACTCCCAGCCATGGGTTCACCTTCATTCCGAGGTACTTCTCGGTCTTATCCGGGTCGATTAGGTGCATCTTTTCGCCCCCTATCGCCCATTCTTGACAGTTGTTGATCGTGAACGCCGCATCCCCACGCCTCACCATGAAGCCGTGGCATTTCTTAGGTTGCACCCGTAGTCCCGCTAGTCTGCAGAATGCTTCCACTATGTTAATGTTATGTTGCATGCCTGCCCATGAGTCGCTCATGAGCACCAGGTCGTCGGCAAACGCGAGGGTAGTGACCTTCCTACCCTCGAAATTGTATCCTTCCCCGATTTCCTCGAGTTTATTAATCAGGGGGTCTATGGCCAGGTTAAAGAGGAGCGGGGACATCGGGTCTCCCTGCTTCACCCCCTTCTTCATCTGGATGGGTTGCGTTTCCCCTTCCCTCGTTTTCACTGTTGTGTAGACCCCCTCGTATGAGTCTTCCAGTAGCCCTATCACGTGGTTGTCCAGCCCCCTCTCTCTTAGGACGTGGATGAGGTGCCCGTGCGACACCGTGTCGAACGCCTTGGCGAAGTCAATGAACACCACGGCTAGCTCCTGCCGCTCAGCTTTGCTATGGTATAAGATACCGTTTAGGATCATGAGGTTTTCCCAGGGCACCCTGGGGTGGGGGTGAAGCCTCTCTGCCTGGGGTTGATCGGGCCAGGCCTTCTCCAGCCTGCCTGTTAGGATCCGTGAGAACAACCGTAGGACCGTGGATCCGATCAGGGCGCCCTGCCCTTGACGGGGCTCCGGTCTCCACCCACCTATCTCTGCGAGCTCTTCTCCACCATAGATTTGGGATCTGAGCGTTGCTTGTTCGGCCTTGCTTGAAGGCCTTTGGTATCCTCCCTGCGAGCTGCCAGGAGGCGAATATCGCCCCCAGTTTGTCCACCTTTCGCATCCCATTCCCGCAACCTCTCCCTGTTTATCCCTTCCGGCCCCCGGCCAAAGTTCTCTTTATTTCCTTCCAGGTTGCCCAGCACCTCGCTGGCTGTGATCGGGATTCGAAGTAGGTGTTGTCGGCTTTATCTTTTGACTGGAATTGGCCTAGCCCTTTGAAGGGCCCTGTCTCCATTCCCATTGGGCCGGGTTAGGCCTTGGTCAGGCGTCCATTTTCGGGATGCGGCACTCCCAGCTTCTCCGTTCCATCCAGGATCAGTCCACCTAACTTTTTCCTGCCCCTTTGGAACAGCATCTGCTGCCGCTTGTACCGGTCTCCCTCTCTCCCTCTCTCCGCCCGCCTTCCAGCCCAGCTTTGGTTTGGGGGGTTTTGGTTTGACCTTTGGCCCCTGCTGGTCCCCCTGTTCGCCACCCTGCGGTCCAAGCCGAGGAGCGGCACCTTATTTCCTCGGCTTTTGTTTCTTGCAGCTCTCCGCTGTTCCCTCCTGGTCTTGGGGGCTCGGGCCTGTTGCCCTGGTTCCCCAGTGTGTTCCCTTAGCGCCGCCTCTACCCCTGTTACCTGGCGGGCACACGGCTGGCTTTGCTAGGCCTGCTACTCTTGTGTCCCAGCTGGCTTCCTCGGCGGTTTCTAGCCGTTTCCCAGGGCGACCGTTTCCGCCTCTTCCATCTGACCTGGTCAATGGTCCCTGGGTTCGCCCTACCCAGCCCTTCTGCGATTCTTCTGTCCGGGCTTTCCGCATCTTTGAAGGTTTTGCAGAGCTCTCTGATTGCTCTTGTTTCGTAGGGGGGACCATCTCTTCCCCCTTCCACCTTCCTCTCAGCTGACTTTTCCTGCTGGATCCGCTCTTGGTTCCACAGGGGCGGGTTACGTGCCTGTGTCTCATGTGTTGGGACAGGCCGCCCCCGCTCCGGTGCCGAACCTCCCGGGCAGACCATGCACCGGAACCTCTTGGTCTCGTCCATCTGGGTGTCCTCCACCCCTTTGCATTTCGGCAGGTGGCAGGCGATCGGATGCCTGTTTGCGTTCGTTCTACCGCATTTTGCACACCTGAAAGTCAGCTGGACCCCGTTGTGTTTCGCTGTCATGTGGTCCGTTAGTTTCTTTAGGGACCCGCTGCCCCTGTGCACCCCACATATCTCGCATTTCGGGCTGGCACTCGGCATTTCAATCAGTCCCAGACACTGCCCGGTGCTGCCGCCCGCTTGATCGCCAGCTTCCACCTCCCCGCCTGGTGGCTTGCTTGGCCTCTTCCTTTGAGGGGCCCTCTTGAACTCTCTCTTCAAAGTTCTTTTCAACTTTCCGACGGTACTTGCCCGCGCTCGCTCTGTGCTCGCCGGGGCCTCGGCTTATGGCCGTAGGCAGCACTTCCTTGCTTCGGATTGGGCTCTCGTAGCTCTACCCGGGCTCCCGAGAGGGAAAGCGGTGGTAGATCCTGATCGCACGACCTGCAGGTGTCCGGATACGCCCACTACAGGTGCCAGTTTTGGTAACCCAGTCTGGTCCCACTGGTCCCCTGGGGGAAGTGGTATCGACTCCATCTTCCGACTGTCAGAGTGGGGAAGGGGGATCGACGCGCCCAGTGGCCTTTTACCCCGCTGTGCAGTCCCTGGGACATCCTGGGGGATACGCTGCCTGCGCCAACAGGGGATCTTCCCCCGGTTCGCCGCTACTGGTGTTAGTTTCCTCCCTTAGAAAGAGCTAAATTTGCGGGTTACTCCCTTCCGCGTCCGGAGGTGAGGTGGCCCTGTCGGTTAATTTGGGACCGCTAGAGTGACTACGTTTCAGGCCACTCGTGCTGTCCACTGCTGGTTAGTCAGCTTGCCCGCTATACACGGGCAGTTTGGAGAGACAGGTTGCTCCTCTTGGTGGAGGCGCCTGCTTCACTTGCCCGCTATTTCATGTTGAGGTGAGATTTCCAGCAGGGAGAGCTACCTCTTTTACTTGCCCGTCCTATATTCAAGTTGAGGTATTCGTTAGCGCTGGTTTCGTTACCTCTTTTACTTGCCCAGCGGAAATTCAAGTTGAGGTTCCGGTTGTTGGTTTGGACCCTTAGTCAGGCTTTGTCCTCCAGCTTAGGTAATATGCTTACATTCAGCTCAAGTGTCAATGTCTCAATGTGTCCTGCCATTCCCATTAGTTTTCGCAGCTAGCTGCGTTCTTCATCGACGCACGAGCCGAGTGATCCCCGCTAAGAGTTGTCCTTATTGTTTTTCATTGCACGCAGAGGCTCAGTGGCTGGGCAGAGATTGGGAGGTTACCCTCCTTTCCCCCACCCGCCCCGCCAATACGCAGGCCATGGTTCAAAGACAAAGGTTTAAGAATAGGGAGGCTTCCGGGAGCTGCGCTGCGTCGTCGCCGAAGCGCCGGTGAAGCCGCGCAGACATCAAACCCCCACCTACGCCGGGGCGCAGAGAAGTTGACTGGGTTCCCAGTGCCGCCAGGATACGGGGCGATACTCAAGCCGCTTACGTGTTAGACCAGTGTTAGACCATTTTGGAAAGTCCCGGTTCACTGGACACCCCCAGTCCCCTTCGGTAGCGGCCTCTCCACCCGCCCATAGGTGAGTCATGCAGCCGTGGCTAATGGGGAAAGGGGATGGAGCCAGTCGGGCACATCCCAGGCAAAGGGGGATGCGGGGAGGCGGGCTAGGACCGATGACACCCGCGCCGGGAGAAGGGAGAGGCGGGAGGCGTGAGCCCCCTACCCTACCCAACCCGGCCTCTTCTCTTGTAGTGAGCTCAGGTCACGCATCGCCGGCCTGCTTTTGTGCCAATCCTTATCTCATAGGTTACGGATCTGGCTTGTTTTTCTTTCCCGCCATCAATATGTACTCATCACCTTTCCAGGTGTTGGTGTCCTGTCTACAGGCCCCTTTGTTTATACCTTTCCATTTGTTATTGGCGTGGCTCCATGGGTGGGTTGGGCCTAAAATGTTCCTATATACACCCCTACGGGGGGTCCTGGGGTCCTGACTCCAGGCCCCTTTGTTACTGTGTTTTCATTAGTTATTGGCATGGCTCCTTGGCTTGGGCCTTGAATTGTTCCAACTCATCACCACTACAGGTGTTGGGGTCCCTTTTGTAGGCCCCTTGTTTATGACACACGCTTGATCCGCTATTTTTGTTTAGGTGTTGGTTTCTCTTTGGAAGAGAGACACCAGACCTTTATTGCCCGTGTGGCTGAACGCCACGTTTAGGTAGTTGCCCCCTCTTGGGAAGGATACCTGGTCCTCTTTTCCGTGTATTTTAAGCGTTTCAAGCCCCTCGCTCCACCAACGGGGGCTTGTTTCTACCTTCCATCCAGAACTGGAGCAACCAGCCACTCACAACAGGCGCCGCCGAGGGGTATCTTGTCTAGTTGGAGAGTCCGTGCGGAACGCCATCAACCGGGCAAAAAGGAACCACAACCTCGGACAGACCGCTTGGGTCAACCGGGTAGGTCCACGTTAAAGACAAGACAGTTGAGAATACGTGTTTCTGGCGCCGATGCGTTACGGGATGACCATCACCACATGCTTCGCAGCCTGAGTGTGTCACTCCCGCACCGGAACACCAATGTAGGGCCACTCGGTCAGACAGTTCGGCTTAGGCTCGCACGAACGTTGCGCGGCTGGAGTGTATCGAAATAGGGGCCAACGGTTTCCGAAAGGGGCCCCCGATAGAGGCAAATCCACATGGGGCGGGAGGGAACATCCATCAGAACACCAGCCAAAGGCCGGCCGATAGAGTCCCTCCCAGGTGGAAGACGAATGCAAATCGGTCAGAGGAAATTCAACTGGCTGGACAACAGAGGAGAACCATGGAGACGCACAGGGAACCAAGAGTGGGACTGGACTGGAGAGCTAGCCCTCACCGGGGCTAAACAACCACCAATCGGTCGCCGAAGGGACGGGCACCTTCATTGGACCAGAACCATGGTCATTGATGAACCAAACCCACAAGGCAATAGCTGGGATAGAGCACCTGCCCAGGACAAGGCTCAATATCCTCCCACCACCAAGCTGGGAAACGTGGATCAAAAGTTAGGACAAATCGGGCGCCGAAGGGGCTAAATCGGTCGCCGGCGGAAAATGTCCAAAGTACCATGGTTCCGAGGGGCTCACATCCCTCAAAAGTGCCCATTACTCATTTTCTATTCGGGCTGAACAGTTTGACACCACCCCCGTCTCTCTAGGACATGGAAGTCTTGTTGTCAAAAACCAGGTTTCTGAAATCGTACCGGTACCTGTCTGCTTACCCCGGCACTGAGTGTGTATTTACCGGGCAGGCCAATTTATCGATGGAAGTCCCGAATATGAAAGGGTCAATGTGTGCTGCGCAATTGTGGGTCAAATTCCGGGACACCAAAACGTGAATAAATCAAAAAGTACACATCCAATCTGGATGGGGTTTTTTTTAAACGAAAGGGCACACATAGACGAGCATTTTCATTTAATTAAAACCGTTTTTGTATGAAACATTTTAATAGAAAATCGTGTTTTACGTTTTGGAAAAAAAGTGCATGTTACCAGGAGCATAGGTTCCTGTGGATGCGAACTTTTTTTTACATGCTCTACTTGTTGCCCATTGAGAGAGAGGATATCACACGAAATTTGGAAACTCTAGCTCTTCGGGAAGTATTTTTAATCATTTTTTGAAAATTACAGAATTTGGTCGAAAAAATGACAGAGTCCACACTTTTCACAGCCGTGCACCTGGTGATTGAAAATCGGCACCTGGTAACCTAAATACACTTAGCGGTGTTCCAGAAATTCATGCCCGCTATGGAGCACCCTACTACGGACCTTTATCAATGGGGGCCGGCCTGAGGGATTTATGGAAGGTCAAAAATTAAAATACTCCAGAATGCACCTGCCGGTGTTCCTGATATTCATGCCCGCTATGGAGCACCCTACTACGGCCCGGACCTTTATCAATGGGGGCCGGGAGGGATTTATGGAAGGTCAAAGGGATTTTGGAAATACTCTCCAGAATGCACCACCTGCCAGTGTTCCTGATATTCATGCCCGCTATGGGAGCACCCTACTACGGACCTTTATCAATGGATGAGCCGGCATACTGCACCTGGGATTTTATGGAAGGTCAAAAATTAAAATACTCTCCAGAATGCACCTGCCAGTGTTCCTGATATTCATGCCCGCTATAGGAGCACCCTACTACGGCCCTCTATCCGTGGGAGACCGTCCTGAGTGCTTTATGGACACTTTTAGAATTATTATGGATTTGGATTTGGATGTGCACCTGGGAACCCAAAAATTAAAATACTCTCCAAAATGCACTTTTCCCTCATTCTGATATTAATGCCCACTATGGGACTATCATACTAGGGCCCTCTTTCCGTGGGGGACCGTCCTGAGTGCTTTATGGACACTTTTAGAATTATTATGGATTTGGATTTGGATGTGCACCTGGGAACCCAAAAATTAAAATACTCTCCAGAATGCACCTGCCAGTGTTCCTGATATTCATGCCCGCTATAGGAGTACTACTACGGCCCTCTATCCGTGGATGAGCCCCTCATACATCCGTGCACCTGGTGATTGAAAATGTGCACCTGGGAACCCAAAAATTAAAATACTCTCCAGAATGCACCTGCCAGTGTTCCTGATATTCATGCCCCAGTGTTCCTGATATTCATGCCCGTCCTATAGGAGCACTCTCCAGAATGACCGGCCCTACTATGCCCCTATAGGGCACCGGCCCTCTATCCGTGGGAGACCGTCCTGAGTGCTTTATGGACACTTTTAGAATTATTATGGATTTGGATTTGGATGTGCACCTGGGAACCCAAAAATTAAAATACTCTCCAAAATGCACTTTTCCCTCATTCTGATATTAATGCCCACTATGGGACTATCATACTAGGGCCCTCTTTCCGTGGGGGACCGTCCTGAGTGCTTTATGGACACTTTTAGAATTATTATGGATTTGGATTTGGATGTGCACCTGGGAACCCAAAAAAAAATTAAAATACTCTCCAGAATGCACCTGCCAGTGTTCCTGATATTCATGCCCGCTATAGGAGCACCCTACTACGGCTATAGGAGCACCCCCCCTCTATCCGTGGATGAGCCCCTCATACATCCGTGCACCTGGTGATTGAAAATGTGCACCTGGGAACCCAAAAATTAAAATACTCTCCAGAATGCACCTGCCAGTGCCGTGGATGAGCCCCTCATACATCCTGGTGCACCTGGTGATTGAAAATGTGCACCTGGGAACCCAAAAATTAAAATACTCTCCAGAATGCACCTGCCAGTGTTCCTGATATTCATGCCCGCTATAGGAGCACCCTACTACGGCCCTCTATCCGTGGGAGACCGTCCTGAGTGCTTTATGGACACTTTTAGAATTATTATGGATTTGGATTTGGATGTGCACCTGGGAACCCAAAAATTAAAATACTCTCCAAAATGCACTTTTCCCTCATTCTGATATTAATGCCCACTATGGGACTATCATACTAGGGCCCTCTTTCCGTGGGGACCGTCCTGAGTGCTTTATGGACACTTTTAGAATTATTATGGATTTGGATTTGGATGTGCACCTGGGAACCCAAAAATTAAAATACTCTCCAGAATGCACCTGCCAGTGTTCCTGATATTCATGCCCGCTATAGGAGCACCCTACTACGGCCCTCTATCCGTGGATGAGCCCTCCATCCGTGCACCTGGTGATTGAAAATGTGCACCTGGGAACCCAAAAATTAAAATACTCTCCAGAATGCACCTGCCAGTGTTCCTGATATTCATGCCCGCTATAGGAGCACCCTATCCTACGAGACCCCTCTATCCGTGGGAGACCTGGGTCCTGAGTGCTTTATGGACACTTTTGGAATTATTATGGATTTGGATTTGGATGTGCACCTGGGAACCCAAAAATTAAAATACTCTCCAAAATGCACTTTTCCCTCATTCTGATATTAATGCCCACTATGGGACTATCATACTAGGGCCCTCTTTCCGTGGGGGACCGTCCTGAGTGCTTTATGGACACTTTTAGAATTATTATGGATTTGGATTTGGATGTGCACCTGGGAACCCAAAAATTAAAATACTCTCCAGAATGCACCTGCCAGTGTTCCTGATATTCATTCCTGATATTCATGCCCGCTATAGGAGCACCCTACTACGGCCCTCTATCCGTGGATGAGCCCCTCATACATCCGTGCACCTGGTGATTGAAAATGTGCACCTGGGAACCCAAAAATTAAAATACTCTCCAGAATGCACCTGCCAGTGTTCCTGATATTCATGCCCGCTATAGGAGCACCCTACTACGGCCCTCTATCCGTGGGAGACCGTCCTGAGTGCTTTATGGACACTTTTAGAATTATTATGGATTTGGATTTGGATGTGCACCTGGGAACCCAAAAATTAAAATACTCTCCAAAATGCACTTTTCCCTCATTCTGATATTAATGCCCACTATGGGACTATCATACTAGGGCCCTCTTTCCGTGGGGGACCGTCCTGAGTGCTTTATGGACACTTTTAGAATTATTATGGATTTGGATTTGGATGTGCACCTGGGAACCCAAAAATTAAAATACTCTCCAGAATGCACCTGCCAGTGTTCCTGATATTCATGCCCGCTATAGGAGCACCCTACTACGGCCCTCTATCCGTGGATGAGCCCCTCATACATCCGTGCACCTGGTGATTGAAAATGTGCACCTACCCAAAAATTAAAATACTCTCCAGAATGCACCTGCCAGTGTTCCTGATATTCATGCCCGCTATAGGAGCACCCTACTACGGCCCTCTATCCGTGGGAGACCGTCCTGAGTGCTTTATGGACACTTTTAGAATTATTATGGATTTGGATTTGGATGTGCACCTGGGAACCCAAAAATTAAAATACTCTCCAAAATGCACTTTTCCCTCATTCTGATATTAATGCCCACTATGGGACTATCATACTAGGGCCCTCTTTCCGTGGGGGACCGTCCTGAGTGCTTTATGGACACTTTTAGAATTATTATGGATTTGGATTTGGATGTGCACCTGGGAACCCAAAAATTAAAATACTCTCCAGAATGCACCTGCCAGTGTTCCTGATATTCATGCCCGCTATAGGAGCACCCTACTACGGCCCTCTATCCGTGGATGAGCCCCTCATACATCCGTGCACCTGGTGATTGAAAATGTGCACCTGGGAACCCAAAAATTAAACTCTCCAGAATGCACCTGCCAGTGTTCCTGATATTCATGCCCGCTATAGGAGCACCCTACTACGGCCCTCTATCCGTGGGAGACCGTCCTGAGTGCTTTATGGACACTTTTAGAATTATTATGGATTTGGATTTGGATGTGCACCTGGGAACCCAAAAATTAAAATACTCTCCAAAATGCACTTTTCCCTCATTCTGATATTAATGCCCACTATGGGACTATCATACTAGGGCCCTCTTTCCGTGGGGGACCGTCCTGAGTGCTTTATGGACACTTTTAGAATTATTATGGATTTGGATTTGGATGTGCACCTGGGAACCCAAAAATTAAAATACTCTCCAGAATGCACCTGCCAGTGTTCCTGATATTCATGCCCGCTATAGGAGCACCCTACTATCCGGCCCTCTATCCGTGGATGAGCCCCTCATACATCCGTGCACCTGGTGATTGAAAATGTGCACCTGGGAACCCAAAAATTAAAATACTCTCCAGAATGCACCTGCCAGTGTTCCTGATATTCATGCCCGCTATAGGAGCACCCTACTACGGCCCTCTATCCGTGGGAGACCGTCCTGAGTGCTTTATGGACACTTTTAGAATTATTATGGATTTGGATTTGGATGTGCACCTGGGAACCCAAAAATTAAAATACTCTCCAAAATGCACTTTTCCCTCATTCTGATATTAATGCCCACTATGGGACTATCATACTAGGGCCCTCTTTCCGTGGGGGATAGTGCTTTATGGCCCACTTTCCGTGGGGACCGTCCTGAGTGCTTTATGGACACTTTTAGAATTATTATGGATTTGGATTTGGATGTGCACCTGGGAACCCAAAAATTAAAATACTCTCCAGAATGCACCTGCCAGTGTTCCTGATATTCATGCCCGCTATAGGAGCACCCTACTACGGCCCTCTATCCGTGGATGAGCCCCTCATACATCCGTGCACCTGGTGATTGAAAATGTGCACCTGGGAACCCAAAAATTAAAATACTCTCCAGAATGCACCTGCCAGTGTTCCTGATTTCATGCCCGCTATAGGAGCACCCTACTACGGCCCTCTATCCGTGGGAGACCGTCCTGAGTGCTTTATGGACACTTTTAGAATTATTATGGATTTGGATTTATGTGCACCTGGGAGCACCCTACTACGGCCCTCTATCCGTGGGAGACCGTCCTGAGTGCTTTATGGACACTTTTAGAATTATTATGGATTTGGATTTGGATGTGCACCTGGGAACCCAAAAATTAAAATACTCTCCAAAATGCACTTTTCCCTCATTCTGATATTAATGCCCACTATGGGACTATCATACTAGGGCCCTCTTTCCGTGGGGGACCGTCCTGAGTGCTTTATGGACACTTTTAGAATTATTATGGATTTGGATTTGGATGTGCACCTGGGAACCCAAAAATTAAAATACTCTCCAGAATGCACCTGCCAGTGTTCCTGATATTCATGCCCGCTATAGGGCACCCTACTAGCATCCGTGGATGAGCCCCTCATACATCCGTGCACCTGGTGATTGAAAATGTGCACCTGGGAACCCTCTGCACCTGCCATCCGTGGATGAGGCCCTCTATCCCCCTCATACATCCGTGCACCTGGTGATTGAAAATGTGCACCTGGGAACCCAAAAATTAAAATACTCTCCAGAATGCACCTGCCAGTGTTCCTGATATTCATGCCCGCTATAGGAGCACCCTACTACGGCCCTACGGCCCTCTCTATCCGTGGGAGACCGTCCTGAGTGCTTTATGGACACTTTTAGAATTATTATGGATTTGGATTTGGATGTGCACCTGGGAACCCAAAAATTAAAATACTCTCCAAAATGCACTTTTCCCTCATTCTGATATTAATGCCCACTATGGGACTATCATACTAGGGCCCTCTTTCCGTGGGGGACCGTCCTGAGTGCTTTATGGACACTTTTAGAATTATTATGGATTTGGATTTGGATGTGCACCTGGGAACCCAAAAATTAAAATATTCCAGAATTGCCAGTGGATTTGGATTTGGATGTGCACCTGGGAACCCAAAAATTAAAATACTCTCCAGAATGCACCTGCCAGTGTTCCTGATATTCATGCCCGCTATAGGAGCACCCTACTACGGCCCTCTATCCGTGGATGAGCCCCTCATACATCCGTGCACCTGGTGATTGAAAATGTGCACCTGGGAACCCAAAAATTAAAATACTCTCCAGAATGCACCTGCCAGTGTTCCTGATATTCATGCCCGCTATAGGAGCACCCTACTACGGCCCTCTATCCGTGGGAGACCGTCCTGAGTGCTGGGAACCCAAAAATTTCCAAAATGCACTTTTCCCTCATTCTGATATTAATTTGGGATTATTATGGATTTGGATTTGGATGTGCACCTGGGAACCCAAAAATTAAAATACTCTCCAAAATGCACTTTTCCCTCATTCTGATATTAATGCCCACTATGGGACTATCATACTAGGGCCCTCTTTCCGTGGGGGACCGTCCTGAGTGCTTTATGGACACTTTTAGAATTATTATGGATTTGGATTTGGATGTGCACCTGGGAACCCAAAAATTAAAATACTCTCCAGAATGCACCTGCCAGTGTTCCTGATATTCATGCCCGCTATAGGAGCACCCTACTACGGCCCTCTATCCGTGGATGAGCCCCTCATACATCCGTGCACCTGGTGATTGAAAATGTGCACCTGGGAACCCAAAAATTAAAATACTCTCCAGAATGCACCTGCCAGTGTTCCTGATATTCATGCCCGCTATAGGAGCACCCTACTACGGCCCTCTATCCGTGGGATCCGTGGGAGACCGTCCTGAGTGCTTTATGGACACTTTTAGAATTATTATGGATTTGGATTTGGATGTGCACCTGGGAACCCAAAAATTAAAATACTCTCCAAAATGCACTTTTCCCTCATTCTGATATTAATGCCCACTATGGGACTATCATACTAGGGCCCTCTTTCCGTGGGGGACCGTCCTGAGTGCTTTATGGACACTTTTAGAATTATTATGGATTTGGATTTGGATGTGCACCTGGGAACCCAAAAATTAAAATACTCTCCAGAATGCACCTGCCAGTGTTCCTGATATTCATGCCCGCTATAGGAGCACCCTACTACGGCCCTCTATCCGTGGATGAGCCCCTCATACATCCGTGCACCTGGTGATTGAAAATGTGCACCTGGGAACCCAAAAATTAAAATACTCTCCAGAATGCACCTGCCAGTGTTCCTGATATTCATGCCCGCTATAGGAGCACCCTACTACGGCCCTCTATCCGTGGGAGACCGTCCTGAGTGCTTTATGGACACTTTTAGAATTATGGATTTGGATTTGGATGTGCACCTGGGAACCCAAAAATTAAAATACTCTCCAAAATGCACTTTTCCCATTCATTCTGATATTAATGCCCACTATGGGACTATCATACTAGGGCCCTCTTTCCGTGGGGGACCGTCCTGAGTGCTTTATGGACACTTTTAGAATTATTATGGATTTGGATTTGGATGTGCACCTGGGAACCCAAAAATTAAAATACTCTCCAGAATGCACCTGCCAGTGTTCCTGATATTCATGCCCGCTATAGGAGCACCCTACTACGGCCCTCTATCCGTGGATGAGCCCCTCATACATCCGTGCACCTGGTGATTGAAAATGTGCACCTGGGAACCCAAAAATTAAAATACTCTCCAGAATGCACCTGCCAGTGTTCCTGATATTCATGCCCGCTATAGGAGCACCCTACTACGGCCCTCTATCCGTGGGAGACCGTCCTGAGTGCTTTATGGACACTTTTAGAATTATTATGGATTTGGATTTGGATGTGCACCTGGGAACCCAAAAATTAAAATACTCTCCAAAATGCACTTTTCCCTCATTCTGATATTAATGCCCACTATGGGACTATCATACTAGGGCCCTCTTTCCGTGGGGGACCGTCCTGAGTGCTTTATGGACACTTTTAGAATTATTATGGATTTGGATTTGGATGTGCACCTGGGAACCCAAAAATTAAAATACTCTCCAGAATGCACCTGCCAGTGTTCCTGATATTCATGCCCGCTATAGGAGCACCCTACTACGGCCCTCTATCCGTGGATGAGCCCCTCATACATCCGTGCACCTGGTGATTGAAAATGTGCACCTGGGAACCCAAAAATTAAAATACTCTCCAGAATGCACCTGCCAGTGTTCCTGATATTCATGCCCGCTATAGGAGCACCCTACTACGGCCCTCTATCCGTGGGAGACCGTCCTGAGTGCTTTATGGACACTTTTAGAATTATTATGGATTTGGATTTGGATGTGCACCTGGGAACCCAAAAATTAAAATACTCTCCAAAATGCACTTTTCCCTCATTCTGATATTAATGCCCACTATGGGACTATCATACTAGGGCCCTCTTTCCGTGGGGGACCGTCCTGAGTGCTTTATGGACACTTTTAGAATTATTATGGATTTGGATTTGGATGTGCACCTGGGAACCCAAAAATTAAAATACTCTCCAGAATGCACCTGCCAGTGTTCCTGATATTCATGCCCGCTATAGGAGCACCCTACTACGGCCCTCTATCCGTGGATGAGCCCCTCATACATCCGTGCACCTGGTGATTGAAAATGTGCACCTGGGAACCCAAAAATTAAAATACTCTCCAGAATGCACCTGCCAGTGTTCCTGATATTCATGCCCGCTATAGGAGCACCCTACTACGGCCCTCTATCCGTGGGAGACCGTCCTGAGTGCTTTATGGACACTTTTAGAATTATTATGGATTTGGATTTGGATGTGCACCTGGGAACCCAAAAATTAAAATACTCTCCAAAATGCACTTTTCCCTCATTCTGATATTAATGCCCACTATGGGACTATCATACTAGGGCCCTCTTTCCGTGGGGGACCGTCCTGAGTGCTTTATGGACACTTTTAGAATTATTATGGATTTGGATTTGGATGTGCACCTGGGAACCCAAAAATTAAAATACTCTCCAGAATGCACCTGCCAGTGTTCCTGATATTCATGCCCGCTATAGGAGCACCCTACTACGGCCCTCTATCCGTGGATGAGCCCCTCATACATCCGTGCACCTGGTGATTGAAAATGTGCACCTGGGAACCCAAAAAATAAAATACTCTCCAGAATGCACCTGCCAGTGTTCCTGATATTCATGCCCGCTATAGGAGCACCCTACTACGGCCCTCTATCCGTGGGAGACCGTCCTGAGTGCTTTATGGACACTTTTAGAATTATTATGGATTTGGATTTGGATGTGCACCTGGGAACCCAAAAATTAAAATACTCTCCAAAATGCACTTTTCCCTCCTCATTCTGATATTAATGCCCACTATGGGACTATCATACTAGGGCCCTCTTTCCGTGGGGGACCGTCCTGAGTGCTTTATGGACACTTTTAGAATTATTATGGATTTGGATTTGGATGTGCACCTGGGAACCCAAAAATTAAAATACTCTCCAGAATGCACCTGCCAGTGTTCCTGATATTCATGCCCGCTATAGGAGCACCCTACTACGGCCCTCTATCCGTGGATGAGCCCCTCATACATCCGTGCACCTGGTGATTGAAAATGTGCACCTGGGAACCCAAAAATTAAAATACTCTCCAGAATGCACCTGCCAGTGTTCCTGATATTCATGCCCTATAGGAGCTATAGGAGCACCCTACTCTCCTACGGCCCTCTATCCGTGGGAGACCGTCCTGAGTGCTTTATGGACACTTTTAGAATTATTATGGATTTGGATTTGGATGTGCACCTGGGAACCCAAAAATTAAAATACTCTCCAAAATGCACTTTTCCCTCATTCGATATTAATGCCCACTATGGGACTATCATACTAGGGCCCTCTTTCCGTGGGGGACCGTCCTGAGTGCTTTATGGACACTTTTAGAATTATTATGGATTTGGATTTGGATGTGCACCTGGGAACCCAAAAATTAAAATACTCTCCAGAATGCACCTGCCAGTGTTCCTGATATTCATGCCCGCTATAGGAGCACCCTACTACGGCCCTCTATCCGTGGATGAGCCCCTCATACATCCGTGCACCTGGTGATTGAAAATGTGCACCTGGGAACCCAAAAATTAAAATACTCTCCAGAATGCACCTGCCAGTGTTCCTGATATTCATGCCCGCTATAGGAGCACCCTACTACGGCCCTCTATCCGTGGGAGACCGTCCTGAGTGCTTTATGGACACTTTTAGAATTATTATGGATTTGGATTTGGATGTGCACCTGGGAACCCAAAAATTAAAATACTCTCCAAAATGCACTTTTCCCTCATTCTGATATTAATGCCCACTATCTATCATACTAGGGCCCTCTTTCCGTGGGGGACCGTCCTGAGTGCTTTATGGACACTTTTAGAATTATTATGGATTTGGATTTGGATGTGCACCTGGGAACCCAAAAATTAAAATACTCTCCAGAATGCACCTGCCAGTGTTCCTGATATTCATGCCCGCTATAGGAGCACCCTACTACGGCCCTCTATCCGTGGATGAGCCCCTCATACATCCGTGCACCTGGTGATTGAAAATGTGCACCTGGGAACCCAAAAATTAAAATACTCTCCAGAATGCACCTGCCAGTGTTCCTGATATTCATGCCCGCTATAGGAGCACCCTACTACGGCCCTCTATCCGTGGGAGACCGTCCTGAGTGCTTTATGGACACTTTTAGAATTATTATGGATTTGGATTTGGATGTGCACCTGGGAACCCAAAAATTAAAATACTCTCCAAAATGCACTTTTCCCTCATTCTGATATTAATGCCCACTATGGGACTATCATACTAGGGCTCTTTCCGTGGGGGACCGTCCTGAGTGCTTTATGGACACTTTTAGAATTATTATGGATTTGGATTTGGATGTGCACCTGGGAACCCAAAAATTAAAATACTCTCCAGAATGCACCTGCCAGTGTTCCTGATATTCATGCCCGCTATAGGAGCACCCTACTACGGCCCTCTATCCGTGGATGAGCCCCTCATACATCCGTGCACCTGGTGATTGAAAATGTGCACCTGGGAACCCAAAAATTAAAATACTCTCCAGAATGCACCTGCCAGTGTTCCTGATATTCATGCCCGCTATAGGAGCACCCTACTACGGCCCTCTATCCGTGGGAGACCGTCCTGAGTGCTTTATGGACACTTTTAGAATTATTATGGATTTGGATTTGGATGTGCACCTGGGAACCCAAAAATTAAAATACTCTCCAAAATGCACTTTTCCCTCATTCTGATATTAATGCCCACTATGGGACTATCATACTAGGGCCCTCTTTCCGTGGGGGACCGTCCTGAGTGCTTTATGGACACTTTTAGAATTATTATGGATTTGGATTTGGATGTGCACCTGGGAACCCAAAAATTAAAATACTCTCCAGAATGCACCTGCCAGTGTTCCTGATATTCATGCCCGCTATAGGAGCACCCTACTACGGCCCTCTATCCGTGGATGAGCCCCTCATACATCCGTGCACCTGGTGATTGAAAATGTGCACCTGGGAACCCAAAAATTAAAATACTCTCCAGAATGCACCTGCCAGTGTTCCTGATATTCATGCCCGCTATAGGAGCACCCTACTACGGCCCTCTATCCGTGGGAGACCGTCCTGAGTGCTTTATGGACACTTTTAGAATTATTATGGATTTGGATTTGGATGTGCACCTGGGAACCCAAAAATTAAAATACTCTCCAAAATGCACTTTTCCCTCATTCTGATATTAATGCCCACTATGGGACTATCATACTAGGGCCCTCTTTCCGTGGGGGACCGTCCTGAGTGCTTTATGGACACTTTTAGAATTATTATGGATTTGGATTTGGATGTGCACCTGGGAACCCAAAAATTAAAATACTCTCCAGAATGCACCTGCCAGTGTTCCTGATATTCATGCCCGCTATAGGAGCACCCTACTACGGCCCTCTATCCGTGGATGAGCCCCTCATACATCCGTGCACCTGGTGATTGAAAATGTGCACCTGGGAACCCAAAAATTAAAATACTCTCCAAAATGCACTTTTCCCTCATTCTGATATTAATGCCCACTATGGGACTATCATACTAGGGCCCTCTTTCCGTGGGGGACCTGAGTGTGGACCTGAGTGCTTTATGGACACTTTTAGAATTATTATGGATTTGGATTTGGATGTGCACCTGGGAACCAGGTGAGGCATGAATAATGACATTTTCAGGGAATGACATTAAAATAATAGGCTTATAATGATAAACTCTTTCTCATGTGATGAGGGGATATACAGACATCATGTACAAACACCCCTAACCAGGAAATATGCCTCTATCTGGGCACCAGACAGTATAACAATGTGGCAGTGTGTCAGTAGCTTAAGGCATGAAATATGACATTTTCAGGGAATGACATTAAAATAATAGGCTTATAATGATAAACTCTTTCTCATGTGATGAGGGGATATACAGACATTATGTACAAACACCCCTAACCAGGAAATATGCCTCTATCTGGTCACCAGAGGTCACAACATGCTGCAATGTGTCAGTAGCTTAAGGCATGAAATATGACTTTTTCAGGGAATGACATTAAAATAAGAGGCTTAAAATGATAAACTCTTTCTCATGTGATGAGGGGATATAGAGACATCATGTACAAACACCCCTAACCAGGAAATATGCCTCTATCTGGTCACCAGAGGTCACAACATGCTGCAATGTGTCAGTAGCTTAAGGCATGAAATATGACTTTTTCAGGGAATGACATTAAAATAAGAGGCTTAAAATGATAAACTCTTTCTCATGTGATGAGGGGATATAGAGACATCAACAAACACCCCTAACCAGGAAATATGCCTCTATCTGGTCACCAGAGGTCACAACATGCTGCAATGTGTCAGTAGCTTAAGGCATGAAATATGACTTTTTCAGGGAATGACATTAAAATAAGAGGCTTATAATGATAAACTCTTTCTCATGTGATGAGGGGATATACAGACATTATGTACAAACACCCATAACCAGGAAATATGCCTCTATCTGGTCACCAGAGGTCACAACATGCTGCAATGTGTCAGTAGCTTAAGGCATGAAATATGACATTTTCACCAAAACGTGAATAAATCAAAAAGTACATGTCCAATCTGGATGGGGTTTTTTTTAAAGTAAAGGGCACACATAGACGGACATTTACATCTAATTAAAACCGTTTTTGTATAGAACCTTTTAATAGAAAAATGTCTTTATAGTTTGGGCTATACAAGTACATTTTACTGGAAACATAGGTTCCTACCAGGGCATTTTTAAATTTACACTCTCTACTTGTTGTCCATTGAGAGAGAGGGAATGAGACGAAAGATGGGACATGTAGCCCGTCGGGAAGTATTTTTAATAATTTCTTGAAAATTACAGATTTTGGGCTATAAAAGTACATGTTACTGGAAACATAGGTTCCTACCAGGGCATTTTTTTTTTTACATTCTCTACTTGTTGCCCATTGAGAGAGAGGCTATCACACGAAATTTGGGACCTCTAGCCCTGCGGGAAGTATGTTTAATATTTTTTGGAAAAAATGAATTGGGCCGGAAAAATAAAACGTCGTGCAACTGGTAACCCAAAAAAAATCTCCCAATTCAAAGTAGTCACCTCGCAAGGTGTTTGAAGGTAGGCACCTGGTAACCTAGAAATAAAATCTCAGAAATTGCACTATGTCCAACTCTGGGCCTGGTGATTGGGGAAATGGGCCAAAAAAAAGGGGGGCAGAGCAGCTCGCCTCCACAGAGGCTGACTGCTCTGCCCCCCTTAAGGACAGTGGAACTATGG
>NC_088414.1:13471-53471 GCF_034236695.1 Oncorhynchus nerka | reverse complement strand
ACCTGCATTAAAGTCCAAGGCCAGTAGGAGCGCACCTTCTGTATGAGCATGTTCTTGTTTGCTTATGGCCTTATTACATTGGTTGAGTGTGGTCTTAGTGCCAGCATCGGTCTGTGGTGGTAAATAGATGGATACAAAAATATAGATGAGAACTCTCTTGGATGATAGTGTGGTCTACAGCTTATCATCAGATACTCTACCTCAGGCGAGCAATACCTCGAGACTTGCAAGTAGAGATACTGGGGTGCAAAAGAGCAAGATAAATAAAGAAATAGAGTATGGGGATGAGGTAGGTAGATAGATGGGCTGTTTACAGATGGGCTATGTACAGGTGCAGTGATCTGTGAGCTGCTCTGACAGCTGGTGCTTAAAGCTAGTGAGGGGGATATGAGTCTCCAGCTTCAGAGACTTTTTGCAGTTCGTTCCAGTCATTGGCAGCAGAGAACTGGAAGGAAAGACGACCAAAGGAGGAATTGGCTTTGGGGGTGACAGTGTTTCCTAGCCTCAGAGCAGTGGGCAGCTGGGAAGAGGTGCTCTTATTCTCCATGGACTTTACAGTGTCCCATAACAATTTTTTTAGTTAATACTACAGGATGCAAATTTCTGTTTGAAAAAGATAGCCTTAGCTTTTCTAACTAACTGTGTATATTTGTTCCTAACTTCCCTGAAAAGTTGCATATCACGGGGCAATTCCATGCTAATGAATGGGGCATGCTTATTTAAGATGGTGAGGAAGGAACTTTTAAAGAAAAGCCAGGCATCATCTACTGACGGGATGAGGTCAATGCATTCCAGGATACCCCAGCCAGGTCGATTAGAAAGGCCTGCTCACAGAAGTGTCTTAGGGAGCGTTTGACAGTGATGAGGGTGGTCGTTTGGTCACAGACCTATTACGGATGCAGGCAATGAGACAGTGATCGCTGAGATCTTGATTGAAAACAGCAGAGTTGTATTTGGAGGGCGAGTAAGTTAGGATGACATCTATGAGGGTGCCAGTGTTTACGGATTTGGAGTTGTACCTGGTAGGTTCATTGATAATTTGTGTGAGATTGAGGGCATCAAGCTTGGATTGTAGGATGGCCGGGGTGTTATGGGGAGCAGGTGTGTGCAATGATGGTTGCACAATGTGGTTTGCCTGGAATGGTGGTTAGTACACCAGCGACGCCGAGCGCAGAGGGAGCAGGAATGACAATGATAAAATAATAAGTACAGTACACAACACAGGATGTTAAAGGAAATATATTTAACATTTAATTCACAAACACTGTTGTTTAACAACTATTTGTAAAGACGTAAGGAAGTGTTGTATTGCAAATATTTTGCTAATGTTGTCAACCTCACAACCACAAACTAATCATAAAACAGGGAAATATTTCCAGTGCTTCAATCTTTTAACTATTTTCAAACTTTGCTTTGTTTGGCTGCACTCGTACTGGGCCTTTAAAGGTACTGATCCTTTAACTGTAAAATTTCAGTAAGGTATGTATTTAAAATAAATCAAATCAAATCACATTTATTTATATAGCCCTTCGTACATCAGCTGATATCTCAAAGTGCTGTACAGAAACCCAGCCTAAAACCCCAAACAGCAAGCAATGCAGGTGTAGAAGCACGGTGGCTAGGAAAAACTCCCTAGAAAGGCCAAAACCTAGGAAGAAACCTAGAGAGGAACCAGGCTATGTGGGGTGGCCAGTCCTCTTCTGGCTGTGCCGGGTGGAGATTATAACAGAACATGGCCAAGATGTTCAAATGTTCATAAATGACCAGCATGGTCATATAATAATAAGACAGAACAGTTGAAACTGGAGTAGCAGCACGGTCAGGTGGACTGGGGACAGCAAGGAGTCATCATGTCAGGTAGTCCTGGGGCATGGTCCTAGGGCTCAGGTACTCAGAGAGAGAGAAAGAAAGAGAGAAGAGAGAGCATATGTGGGGTGGCCAGTCCTCTTCTGGCTGTGCTGGGTGGAGATTATAACAGAACATGGCCAAGATGTTAAAATGTTCATAAATGACCAGCATGGTCGAATAATAATAAGGGAGAACATTTGAAAGTGGAGCAGCAGCACGGCTAGGTGGACTGTCACGAATTCTGCCAAAGTCGTTGCCTCTCCTTGTTCGGGCGGTGCTCGGCGTTCGACGTCACCGGTCTTCTAGCCATCATTGATCCTTTTTCATTTTCCATTGGTTTTGTCTTGTCTTCCCACACACCTGTTTTCAATCCCATTCATTACCTGGTGTGTATTTAACCCTCTGTTTCCCCTGATGTCTTTGTCAGAGATTGTTTTATTGTCAGTGTAGTGTGATTGTTGTATAGGTGCGCGTCGGGTCCTCGTACCCATGTTTGTTTGTTTATGTACATTTAGTGTTATGGAGCATACTCCGTGGACTTTATTAAAAGACTCCATGTTACACTCCATTTGAAACTCCTGCGCCTGACTTCCTGCCACCTATCACACCTATGCATGACATGGACTGGGGACAGCAAGGAGTCATCATGTCAGGTAGTCCTGTGGCATGGTCCTAGGGCTCAGGTCCTCCGAGAGAAAGAAAGAGAGAAGGAGAGAATTAGAGAACGCACACTTAGATTCACACAGGACACCGAATAGGACAGGAGAAGTACTCCAGATATAACAAACTGACCCTAGCCCCCCGACACATAAACTACTGCAGCATAAATACTGGAGGCTGAGACAGGAGGGGTCAGGAGACACTGTGGCCCCATCCGAGGACACCTCCGGACAGGGCCAAACAGGAAGTATATAACCCCATCCACTTTGCCAAAGCACAGCCCCCACACCACTATTGGGAATATAGTTGGTTGGGAATACAGATATGCATCTGTTGGTCCCCGATATACTGTATATAAAAAGTATGGGGACACCCCTTCAAATGAGTTGAACTGGTTATTACAGCCACACCCGTTGCTGTAATTGCCTTGCAATCTCCATAGACAAACATTGGCAGTAGAATGGTCATACTGAATAGCTAAGTGACTATCAATGTGATACCTTCATAGGATGCCACCTTTCCAACAAGTCAGTTCATCAAGTTTCTGCTCTGCTAGAGCTGCCCCGGTCAACTATAAGGGCTGTTGTTTTGAAAAAGAAACGTCTAGGAGCAACAATGACTAAGCCGCTAAGTGGTAGGCCACACAACCTCACCGAACGGGAAGGCAGAGTGCTCCAGCACGTAGCGAGTAAAAATCCTCTTTCCTCGGTTGCACATCTCACTACCAAGTTCCAAACTGCCTCTGGAAGCAACGTCAGCACAAGAACTGTTCATCGGGAACTTCATGAAATTGGTTTCCTTGGCCGAGCAGCCGAAAACAAGCTTAAGATCACCATGCACAATGCTGTGTTGGCTCGAGTGGTGTAAAGCACTTCGTCATTGGACGCTGGAGCAGTGGAAACACCTTCTCTGGAGTGATGAGTCACGCTTCACTCTCTGGCAGGCCGATGGACGAATTTTGGGTTTGGCGGATTCCAGGAGGACTCTACCTGCCCCATGCATAGTGCCAACTGTAAAGTTTGGTGGAGGAGGAATAATGGTCTGGGGATGTTTTTCATGGTTTGAACTAGGTCCCTTAGTGCCAGTGAAGGGAAATCTTAACACTACAGCATACAATGACATTCTAGACTTTGTGGCAACAGTTTGGGGAATGCTCTTTCCTGTTTCAGCATGAAAAAGCCACCGTGCACAAAGTGAGGTCCATAAAGAAATGTTTTTTTGAGATCTGTGTGGAAGAACCTGACCGGACCTCACAGAGCCCTGACCTCGACCCCATCGAGCACATTTGGGATGAATTGGAACGCCGACTGAAAACCAGGCCTAATCGCCCAACATCAATGGCCAAATGAACTTGTTGCTGAATGGAAGCAAGTCCCCGCAGCAATGTTCCAACATCTAGTGGAAAGCCTTCCCAGAAGAGTGGAAGGTATAATAGTAGCAAAGGAGGACTAGCTCCATATTAATGCCCATGATTTTGGAATGAGATGTTCGACGAGCAGGAATCCACATTATTTTGGTCATGAAGTGTACAAGTAGAGGGGTGGATCAGAAAACAGTCAGTATCTCATGTAACCACATTTGCCTCATGCAGGAGAAACATCTCCTTTGCAGTGTTGATTGGGCTCTCGAGTGGCGCATTGCATCTCAGTGCTAGAAGTGTCACTACAGACACCCTGGTTCAAATCCAGGCTGTATCACAACAGGGAGTCACATAGGGCGGTGAACAATTGGCACAGGTTTGGCTGGTGTAGGCCGTCACTGTAAATAAGAATGTGTTCTCAACTGGCTTGCCAAGTTAAATAAATGTGAAATAGAAGGTCCTGTGGAATGTTGTTCCACTCCTTTTCAATGGCTGTTGGATACTGTCGGGAACTGGAACATGCTCCCGTACACATCATTCCAGAGCATACCAAACTGATCAATATGTGACATGTCTGGGGAGTATGAGGCCACTGAAGAACTGGGACATTTTCAGCTTCCAGGAGTTGTGCACAGATCATTGCGACATGGGGGTGTCAATTATCATGCTGAAACATGAGGTGATGGCGCCGGATGAATGGAACTAAATGGGCCTCAGGATCTTGTACTGTATCTCTGTGCATTCAAATTGTCATCGATAAAATGGAATTGGTTTGTTGCCCGTAGCTTATGCCTGCCCATACCATAACCCCACCGCCACCATGGGGCACTTATTAACAAAATGTGGACAAAGTCAAGAGGTCTGAATACTTTCCAAATACACTGTATATCATAAGATAGTGTTGTAGTTACAATTATTTAGAAAACCACAATATCCTTAATTAACTAAAACAACATTATCAGTAATGGTTACAGAAATGTTTTACTTTCTATGTCTGTGATACGTGTTATTTTTGATCAACCTTGGTTGAATGCACTGACTGTACGTTACTAAGGACAAGAGCGCCCGTTAAATTACCAAAATGTACAAATGAAAACTTGCAAAGAACACTGGGTAATATGTAGATACATAGGCAATTCCAGTAATATACTGTAAAGTAGACTACAGTAACATTTGTATTACCATAAAATTCATTGCCATAAAATTGATTACAGTCACTGTACTGTAAAATAAATTACAGTAACTTACTGGCCAATTGCTTCCTGTAAGTTACTGTACATTTTACAGGAAATGTTTTAGAGTGGTTCCAGTTGCACCTACTGGGACAGCAACAGTCTGCGGTTGGTCTTGTGGCACCTTGTACAGGGACATGCTGAGGGCTGTGGGACCAGGAGGAGCCTTGGTTTCCACTGGATCTTCATTTCCAACTGTGCCAGAGAAAGCTGCTCCACTGGCTGCAGGACGGACATGTTGGAGAACAGATGTTTCTCTACACAGCCGTGGCAGCTGCCGCTCCAGCCTGACACCAGTCTACCTGCGGGTAGACAAATGAGACATTAGGTTCACAGCTAGGTTTCAATTTACAATATTTGGAATGTCAAATCAAATTGTATTAGTCATGTGTAGACATTACAGTGAAATGCTTAATTACAAGCCCCTAACCAACAATACAGTTAAAAGAATATGAATAAGAAATAACAAAAGGTAACAAGAAGAATAAGTATAAGAATAAGTAAAAGTATCAATAAAAGTAACAAGTATTTATAACTTGCAGTAAAATAACAATAGCGAGACAGGGTGGTACCGGTTAGTTGAGGTAATACAGTATGTACATGTAGGTAGAGTAATTAAAGTGACTATGCATAGATGATAACAACAGAGAGTAGCGGCGGTGTAAAAGGGGGGAGGGGCAATGCAAATAGTCTGTGTAGCCATTTGATTAGATGTTCATGAGTCTTATTGCTTGAGGTTAGAAGCTGTTTAGAAGCCTCTTGGACCAAGACTTGGCGCTCCAGTACCGCTTGCCGTGCGGTAGCAGAGGAAACAGTCTATTACTAGGGTGGCTGGAGTCTGACATTTTTAGGGCCTTCCTCTGACACCTCCTGGTATAGAGGTCCTGAATGGCAGGAACCTTGGCCCCAGTGATGTACTGGGCCGTTCGCACTACCCTCTGTAGTGCCTTGCGGTCAGATTCCGAGCAGTTGCCATACCTGGCAGTGATGCAACCAGTCAGGATGCTCTCTATGGTGCAGCTGTAGAACCTTTTGGAGGATCTGAGGACCCATGCCAAATATTTTCAGTCACCTGAGTGGGAAAATAGGTTTTGTCGTGCCCTCTTCATGACTGTCTTGGCGTGCTTGGACCATGTTAGTTTGTTGGTGACGTGGACACCAAGGAACTTGAAGCTCTCAATCTGCTCCACTGCAGCTCAGTCGATGACAATGGGGGTGTGCTCGGTCCTCTTTTTCCTGTAGTCCACAATCATCTTCTTTATCTTGATAACGTTGAGGGAGAGGTTGTTGTCCTTTAACCACACGGACTCTGACCTCCTCCCTATATGCTGTCTCTTTGGTGTCGGTGGTCAGGTCTACTTAATGGTGCTGGAGTCATACCAAGCTGTGCAGTCATGAGTGAAAGGGGAGTACAGGAGGGGACTGAGCACGCACCCCTGAGAGGCCTTTGTGTTGAGGATCAGCGTGGTGGATGTGTTGTTACCTACCTTTACAACCTGTTGGCAGCCCATCAGGAAGTCCAGGATCCAGTTGCAGAGGGAGGTGTTTAGTCCCAGGGTTCTTAGCTTAGTGAAGAGCTTTGAGGGCACTATTGTGTTGAACACTGAACTGTAGTTAATGAATAGCATTCTCATAGGTGTTCCTTTTGTCCAGGTGGGAAAGGGCAGTGTGGAGTGCAATAAAGATTGCATTATCTTTGGATCTGTTGGAGCGGAAGGCAAATTGGTGTGGGTCTAGGGTTTCTGGGATAATTATGTTGATGTGAGACATGACCAGCTATTCAAAGCACTTCATGGCTACAGACAAGAGTGCTACGGGGTGTTAGTCATTTAGGCAGGTTACCTTAGTGTTCTTGGGCACAGGAACTACGGTGGTTTGCTTAAAACATGTTGGTATTACAGACTCGGACAGGAAGAGGATGAAAATGTCAGTGAAGACACTTGCCAGTTGGTTACCAATGCTTGCAGTACACATCCTGGTGATCCGTCTGGCCCTGTGGCCTTGTGAATGTTGATCTGTTTAAAGGTCTTACTCACATCGGCTGCAAAGATGGCAATCACACAGTCTTCCGGAACAGCTGGTTGTGGGTAATTAAAGGGTAATAAGGCTGGTGGAACTCTACATAGAGCCTCCAAAGATTATAAACTGAGACATGGAATTGATTTCAGATGTTCATACTATGTATCATTTAGCTATTTTTTAAATCCATTTTAGAATAAAGCTGTAATGTAACAAAATGTTGAAAATGTAAAGGAGTCTGAATATTTTTCAATGCACCGTATACATGGTAAAACAGATACTTCCTTTGATTTATTTTTGGACTGTTTTGAATTGTCTGTCCTATATATATTTGTTGACACTAAAGTATTTCCATACTTCCATTCATTTAAAAAAGAAAACTGGTACGGGGTTACCTTGAGGTGAGTTTCGTGAGTCTTGTAGGCGTCATACAAAACCACCCTCCTGTATCTTAAAACAATTCCATTCCAATTCCATATGAAACAAACCTTAAACCTGATTGGTCAACTCCCCCAGCCCTCCAGCATCAATTAACATCATTTGTATTGATTTTGGTTGCTGCAGTTCAGTATTGTGAGACTCTTAACTTTGCACATTCAAAGGGCTGTAAAGAGAACTCAAAAGCAGTCACCAGACATAGACACAAGGCAGGAATTCAATTGGTGAGGGATTAATATAGCACCATTCCTGTTAATAGAGACCTTGAATAGTAGGAATATGGCTGTGATAAATAGTCCAAATGTAAAAGGCTGAAAATCAAGAATTGTCAAAGAATGTGCTTAACCACTTGGTTGATATGTCAGTAAAAAGTATGGTGGACTAAGAATAGGTACATTTAGTTTTTATTAAAAATACTTATTTTGGTTAAAGATATAATTGAATTGTTGACAATCCACTATATTAGGCAACATACATTGGTTTAACCATATTTCATGACCCATCAGTATTAATCATTAATGCCTATTCTAGTTATTTAATGCTTATTCTAGTTATGGAATGATTAATATATAGTGAACAAACTGTAAATGGCTTACAAATGTTTTTTTATTACTTAACATTATAGTGTTACCCTTAATTGCGTATTCTTCCATTTTACCCTCAACTACTTACACAATACACCAGTGTGATAGACTTGGATGTTATCTAATATCATGGAGTATTGTCCATTTCAACATTACTACACTTGATGAAGACGTTGTCTCACAATTGGGCCACTAGAGGGAGGTGTTTAACAACATATAGAACGACTGATGACTTCCTCAGAATGTACTATTAGAATACTTACAAACTATTTATCATTGAATAACATGGAACAACAACAGACTTATGCCTTCTCCAAGTCCTTCAAATTCAATACATCCAAATCATTCTGTATCAACACCACATGTATCTTTTGAGGAGAACACTGAGATAAGTAATGTCACTGAACACTGAGATAAGTAGTGTATTGTTACATGAAAGAAGCAATTAGAATAATTGTTTTACTTGACTATATCAAACCTTTGTGAAACTAAGGAATACAATTCTAGGAACTTCAGAGTTAAAATATGTTTAGCTGTCACTTTGAACCATGGATAAAATAATGCATCAATTATTATTATTATTTATTAAGGAATTAACAGGTGGTAGAAAACGGATGAAAAGTGATAAATTGTCACTCAAAAAGACAAAAATAAGAAAAGAAATAGAGTTGGAATACAACAAATGAAATAGATGAAAACAACAATAGATAGAGTATTTGCTGCTTTTCTCTCAGACTTATTTGCCTGTGCAGTTTTAACACCAGACACACTGACAGCCTCTTTTGAAAATACCTTTCTGGCCTGTGATCTGGCCACATCAAAGGTTTTCACATAAGCGGTATAATAATAGAGCTAGGGTCAACCATTGTAAATAGAAGGTCAATTATATTACCCCAGATTGACCCTTCAACAATAAAACATTTGTTACTCTCGTCGTTTGAATGAGGAAACCAAGGTGCAGGGTGGTAGGTGGACATCATACTTTTATTAAAATGAACACCGACAAAACAACAAAATACAAAACGAAGGTAAAGTTCTGCAGGCTACACAGCAACTATACAAAATCAAGATCCCACAAACTAAAGTGGGAAAAAAGGCTGCCTAAGTATGATCCCCAATCAGAGACAACGATAGACAGCTGACTTTGATTGGGAACCATACCAGGCCAAAAAAATAAATAGGAAAACTTGATTGCCACCCTAGTCACACCCTGACCTAACCAAAATACAGAATTAAAAGGATCTCTAAGGTCAGGGCGTGACAACATTCTTTCAAACACCTACTTTGTGCATGTACATTTGCAAAGTGTTTTAATATTGGCAGCTCGGTATATGATACAACAACACCAGGTAATGGATATACAACACATCATGCTTGTAATTGTTATTCTAGAGTGATACAATAAGGGATCACACACAGCAACATAGCGGTCAATAGATATCAATTCCAAATTGCCCAGAGATAAAGAAATACCTAAACAAGCAATGTAGGCATGAAACACAGAAACATTTCCCAAAAATCCAGCATGGTTCCATTATTGCTACAGTCATTACTGGTATCACAATCAGTCCAACCAGGAGATCTGACGCAGCCAGAGAGAGGATGAGCAGGTTGGTTGGAGTGTGGAGCTGCTTGAAGTGAGAGATGGAGATGATCACCAGTACGTTCAAAAATACTGTAACTGCTGAAATCAACTGTTTTCATCCCTCTCCCTTGTACTCCCTATTTATCCATGACTGCGTGGCCATGCCGCCTTCAACTCAATCACCAAGTTTGCAGACAACACTACAGTGGTATTCATGATTACCAACAACGACGAGACGGCCTACAGGGAGGAGGTGAGGGCCCTCGGAGTGTGGTGTCAGGAAAATAACCTCACACTCAACGTCAACAAAACAAAGGAGATGATCGTGGACTTCAGGAAACAGCAGAGGAGCACCCCCTATCCACATCGACGGGACAGATCTCTAGCAACCTTAATAATTAAAATTTGGATGTAGTAAATGTATCACTAGTCACTTTAAACAATGCCACTTTATATAATGTTTACATACCCTACATGACTCATCTGATTTGTATATACTGTACTCTATACCATCTACTGCATCTTGCCTATGCCGTTCGGCCATCGCTCATCCATATATATATATATATATATATTTGTAAGAATCTTTAAAAGGGGTCAATAGTTTTTACCCTTACTTTTTGAGAGAAAGAAATATTACTTGTTAAACTAAATTTTTAGTATGAAATAATATAATTTCATTTTTATTAGTATTATTTATTTTATATAGTCATTATGTTCCATCTTTATCAATATCGTCAATCATTTCAGACCCCACTGTACCTACTACTGCTAAATGAGGTCCATATTTATGAACATACAATATATATTTATTGGTTTCTTGTTTTGATTATTTGTGTAGAGACATTCTACTGCACTGTTGGATCTAGTAACACAAGCGTTTTGCTGCACCTCCCATAACACCTACAGATCTGTGTACGTGACCAGTAAACTTTGCTTTGTTTTTTTTTTTTTTAATCTAGTTTGTTGTTGTTCTATCAGATTCCAGAGGGTTCTTTTAGCACTACACTGCCATATACTTGTCCATTTACATTTACATGGAAATTAACTAAGAGACGTCAGCATACAAATGCACAACACAATATATTACATACTGTACAGAAAACTGTAATGTTAGTACACAAGTCACACATGTACATATTCACATATTATTCAAAACATGCAGGGCTCTGTCATAATGACACTTATATCACTCTACCAATTAAAGGTGTCAAACACAAACACATCTAATACATTGTGATTTGTATTTATTCACACAGCGTGGGTCACCATTGAGAAGTGGGTCACCATTGAGAAGTGGGTCACCATTGAGAAGTGGGTCACCATTGAGAAGTGTGTCATTTGCAAGGAAGCCTTGTGAACGTGAACATACAATAAATACCTTAAGATTTATCAAAACAAACTCTCAAAATCCGGTGCCAGGTAGCTTAGCAGTTTAACAGTTTGGCCAGTAAGAGAAAGGTAGCTGGTTCAAATCCCCATGCCTACGAGGTGAATAATATGTCAATGTGCCCTTGAGCAAGGCACTTAACCCTAATTGTTCTTGTAAGTACCTCTGCATGATTCTTAGGGAGCATATTACATCAGCAATACTCAACCTGTGCTCTGTCACTGGGAACAACTCTTAAATGATGATAGTTCAACATTTTAAGTTACATTTTTAAGTTTCTGACACCTGAGGGTGCTGTTATCACCTGTATGCAAGGCTCTGGAACAATGAGGTCCAAAACTCTAAGGAATTCTACCAATTAAAGGTGTTGGAGACACACACATGCTTTACTCAAGGTGCCCAATAAGGCCCTAATACAGCATGAACATTCAACATGAACCTGAGGGCTACCACATCACGAGAGCATGCGTCCACATCACAAGAGCATGCGTCCACATCACGAGAGCATGCTATTTTAGTTATTTAGAAAATGGGGGTGGCATTGATAAAGATACTCATGAAGAGGTAGGGTTTCAGATTAAACCTCCCACTAACCTCACTCAAGTCTCAATCCTACATCCCTCTCTATAGTGTTTTTGATAAATAACAAATAACAACACATTTTCAGGACAGTGCAGAACTGAAATTACATTTTTCTTATGTGGCCTCTGGATTGGAACACCCTGATTTCATGGGGCATGATCCAGGATCAACACATATATAATATGATCCAGGGTCAATATAGACATATCTATCATGCCAAAATACTCTAATGTGACCCTGACCTGGCAGCAGTGATGTAGTGAGAGTAGTGGTAGTGAGAGTAGTGGTAGTGAGTAGTGGTAGTGAGAGTAGTGGAAGTGAGAGTAGGATTAGTGATAGTGAAAGTAGTGATAGTGAGAGTAGTGGAAGTGAGAGTAGGATTAGTGGTAGTGAGGTAGTGGTAGTGAGAGTAGTCATAGTGAGTAGTGGTAGTGATAGTAGTGGTAGTGAGAGTAGTAGTAGTGATAGTAGTGGTAGTGAGAGTAGTGATAGTGAGAGTAGTGGTAGTGGTAGTGAGAGTAGTGATAGTGAGAGTAGTGTTAGTGAGAGTAGGATTAGTGGTAGTGAGGTAGTGGTAGTGAGGTAGTCATAGTGAGTAGTGGTAGTGATAGTAGTGGTAGTGACAGTAGTGGTAGTGAGAGTAGTGGTAGTGAGAGTAGTGATAGTGAGTAGTGGTAGTGAGAGTAGGAGTAGTGGTAGTGAAATTAGTGGTAGTGAGAGTAGTAGTAGTGAGGTAGTGGTAGTGAGAGTAGTGATGGTGAGAGTAGCGGTAGTGAGTAGGATTATTGGTAGTGAGGTAGTGGTAGTGAGAGTAGTGATAGTGAGGTAGTGGTAGTGAGAGTAGTGAGAGTGAGAGTAGTGATAGTGAGAGTAGTGGAAGTGAGAGTAGGATTAGTGGTAGTGACAGTAGTGGTAGTGAGAGTAGTGATAGTGAGAGTATTGGTAGTGAGAGTAGTGGTAGTGAGAGTAGTGATAGTGAGGTAGCGGTAGTGAGAGTAGGATTATTGGTAGTGAGAGTAGGGGTAGTGAGGTAGTGGTAGTGAGGTAGTGATAGTGAGAGTAGTGGTAGTGAGAGTAGTGGTAGTGAGGTAGTGGTAGTGAGGTAGTAGTAGTGAGAATAGTGGTAGTGAGAGTAGTGGTAGTGAGAGTAGTGGTAGTGAGTAGTGGTAGTGAGAGTAGTGGTAGTGAGAGTAGTAGTAGTGAGAGTAGTGGTAGTGAGAGTAGTGGTAGTTCATAACCAGCATGTTGAGGTTGAAGTGTCTCCTGCTCTGTCGTGTTTCCATCGTTCAGCCAGGTGATAACAGGAAGAGGGATGTCACAGGTTAGAGACACAGGGTTGTTCACCACCACACTCACATGTTCTAGACCTGGTTCTGAACAAAGATACTGTGTTAATACTGTGTATTAACACACACACACACAGACACACACACACACACACGCACACACACACACTCACACACGCACAAACACACACACACACTGTACACATATGTTGTAGTATGCTGAGGTTGTTGTTTACGTACCATATACCTGCAGGCTGTACTCCTTGGCTGCGTTGCTGACGTCTGTGTAGATGGATGTGTTAACTTCTTTAGAGCACTTTGTGATGCAGCCCGGGGTGGTGCTGCATCACTGACCCTGGGTTGTGGCTAATAGTGTGGAGTAGCCTAGATGTTAGCAATTATGCCTTTAAAGGGAAATTACACTCAAAAACATATTTTCTTATTTTTTGGGGAGTGCCTTTTGCATCATACAATATTTTGCATCATCATGATGATGTGGCCGTCGACACTTTGATTCTTGTCTTTGTGTGACATTTCATTTTAAGCTGGAATCCGTTGCGGTGAAACTGCCAGCAACTCTTCCTGGGGTCCAGCAAAATTAACACATGCGTTTTGCCAGCAGCAGACTATGATCGATAATGTCAAAAGCCACTCTGAAGTCTAACAAGACAGCCCCCACAATCTTTTCATCATCAATTTCTATCAGCCAATCATCAGTCATTTGAGTAAGTGTGTTGTGCTCGTTGAATGTTCTTCTCTATAAGCATGCTGAAATTTTGTTGTCAATTTGTTTACTGTAAATACCATTGGTAACAGGCAGATTTTTTGGCTATTTGAGCCAGTCAAGGGGCTTTACTATTCTTAGGTAGCGGAATGACTTTTGCTTCCCGCCAAGCCTGGGGGCCCACACATTCTTGTTAGCTTAAACTAAAAATATTGCAAATAGGAGTGGCAATATCGTTCGCTATTATCCTCAGTAATTTTCCATCCAGTAGTAATGCCTCAAGTACTGAGATTCAGTGCCTTTGACCGCTACGCTACTCGGAAGAATAGTTACATTTCCCCAGTCCAATCCCTAAAGTGTTTACCTAAAAGGTGATGGGGTGTCCGCTTTGTTGTTGTTTGAACTGCAGATTGCCCCTTTAGGATTCGTGGATGATAGAGGAATATGTGTTTTTCTGAATTACAATTTGAGATCAAGTAATCATTGAGCTACATGGACCTACACAATCCATATTTGAACATGTTTGATATTTAAGAGATCTTGAATTCCTTTTGTTTTTGGACCAAAACTCAAATTGTTATTGGTCCAAAATTGACCAATGAAAAAGAAATGACGGAACAAAATCAGACAACATTTGGTTTGTTTATACAGATCGAGGTCTAATTTGACTTTCCAAATATTGTAAATTGAAACCTACGTTCCTACTTCAGTAATGTGAACCTAATATGTCTGTTTTTTCTGTCCCCTGCAGGTAGACTGGTGTCAATCTGAAGCGGCAGCTGCCATGGCTGAGTAGAGAAACATCTGCTCTTCAACATGTCTGTCCTGCAGCCAGTGGAGCAGCTTTCTCCAGTGGAAACCAATGTTCCTCCTGGTCCCACAGGCCCTCAGCATTTCCCTGTATATGGTGCCACGAGGCAAACCGCAAACTGGTGCTGTTCCAGTAGGTGCAACTGGAACCACACTGTAAAACATTCCCTGTAATTTGTAAGGTAACTTACTGGACGCAATTGGCCAGTAAGTTACTGTAATTTATTTTACAGTACAGCGACTGTCATCAATTTTCGGCAATTCATTTTATGGTACCAAAATATTTACTGTGATCTAATTTACAGTATATTACTGGAATTGCCAATGTAGCTGCATATTACCCAGTGTTCTTGGCAAGTTTTCATTCACATTTTGGTCATTTAGCGGACACTCTTGTCCTTAGTAACATACAGTCAGTGCATTCAACCAAGGTTGATTAAAAAATAATGCATTTCACAGTCATAGCAAGTAAAACATTTCTGTAACCATTACTGAAAGTGTTGTAATAGTTAAGGATGTTTTGGTCTTCAAAATAATTGTACTTACAACACCATCTTATGATATACAGTGTATTTGGACAGTTTTCAGAACTCTTGACTTTTTCCACATTTTGTTAAGTGCCCCATGGTGGCTGTGGGGTTATGGTATGAGCAGGCATAAGCTACGGACAACGAACACAATTCCATTTTATCGATGTCAATTTGAATGCACAGAGATACCGTGATGAGATCCTGGGGCCCATTGTAGTGCCATTCATCCGCCACCATCACCTCATGCTTCAGCATGATAATTCACGCATGTCCGTCTTCAACATCTGTACACAATTCCTGGAAGCTGAAAATGTCCTAGTTCTTCAATAGCTTGCGTACTCCCCAGACATGTCACATATTGAGCATGTTTGGGATGCTCTGAAGGATGTGTACGGGAGCATATTCCAGTCCCTGCCAATATCCAACAGCCATTGAAGAGACAACATTCAACAGCATTTAAAAGAACAAACATTTTATTTAACTAGGCAAGTCAGTTAAGAACAAATTCTTATTTACAATGACGGCCTACACCGGCCAAACGCGGACGACGCTGGGCCAATTGTGCGCCGCCCTATGGGACTCCCAGTTTTTGATACAGCCTGGATTCAAATCATAGGCCTAATGAATTCATTTCAATTGACTGATTTCCATACGACTGTATTCAGTAAAATCTTGTGTTTATATTTTTGTTCAGAATGGAATAAGTAAAGTTACTCCTCTGTCACCGATTGTGATTGATGATGCCTTCCTCTGGCTACTGTACATACTGAAAGCAATACCTGTCCTCTGTTTCACTCTGCAGGAAAATGTTTAAAGAAATGTTGCTCTTTATTCTTTACTTTGGATATGAGGTTAAATGTTTAATATGAGGCGACATTGTAAGTATTCATACCCCTTCACTTTTCCCACTTTTTGTTACGTCAGACATTCTAAAACTGCTTAAGTTATTTTTACCCCTCATCAATCTACACACAATTCCCAACAAACAGGTTTTTAGAAAAAAATAAAAAATAAAACCAGATACCTCATTTACATAACTATTCAGACCCTTTGCTATGCGACTCGAAATTGAGCTAAAGCACATCCCGTTTCCATTGATCATCCTTGAGATATTAATACAACTTGATTGATTTTGGCTCCTGAATGGCAGAGCGGTCTAAGGCACTGCATCTGGTTCAAATCCAGCTGTATCACAACCGGCAGTGATTGGAAGTCCCTTAGGATGGTGCACAACTGGCAAAGCGTCGTCCGGGTTTTGCCGATGTAGGGCAAATTTGTAAATCATTTATTTTTAACTGACTTTCTGAGTTAAAATGTTTTTTTTTTTTTGAGAAAGGCAGACACCTCTCTATATAGGTCCCACAACTGACAGTGCATGTCAGAGCAGTAACCAAGCCATGAGGTCAAAGGAATTGTCTGTAGAGCTCCGAGACAGAATTGTGCAGAAGCACCGATCTGGGGAAGGGTCCAAAAAAATTCAAGAACACAGTGGACTCCATCAATCTTAAATGGAAGAAGTTTGGAACCACAAAGACTCTTCCTAGAGCTGGCAGCCCGGCCAAACTGAGCAATTGGGGAGAAGGGAACAAAGTACAGAGAGATCCTTGAAGTACTGATAGCTCTGAGCAGGTTCTCAGACTGGGTCGAAAGTTCATCTTCCAACAGAACAACGACCTAACACAGCCAAGACAACGCAGGATTGGCTTCGGGACAAGTCTCAATGTTTTTGTGGCCCGGACTTAAACCCGATCGAAGATCTCTGGAGAGACCTGAAAATAGCTGTACAGCGACGCTCCCACCCAACCTGATAGAGCTTGAGAGGATCTGCAGAGAAGAATGGGCCAAACTCCCCAAATATAGGTGTGCCAAGCTTGTAGCGTCATACCCTGGAATCACTGGCAAATATGCTTCAACAAGGTACTGAGTAAAGGATCTGAATTCTTATGACTCTCCAGAGAGTGGTGTGGTCTGCCCAACGATCATCAAGGACATCAACCACCGGAGCCACGCCCTGTTCACCCCGCTGTCATTCAGAAGGCGAGGTCAGTACAGGTGCATCAAAGCTGGCACTCAAGGCCCTCAGACTGTTAAATAGCCAGCACAAGCAGACTACCACCCAGTTATTCAACCCTACACCTTAGAGTATGCTGCCCTATGTACATAGACATGGAATCCCTGGTCACTTTAATAATGGAACACTAGTCAATTTAATGTTTACATACTGCTTTACTCAGCTAATATGTGTATATATATAGGTATTGTATTGTATATCAATACCACTCAGAGATTGCTTAACAAAATATTTATCTTTTTAATTCCATTCTTTTACTTTTTTTGTGTGTGTGTGTGTGTGTGTGTGTGTGTGTGTGTGTGTGTATTGTGAATTGTTAGATTCTACTGCACTGTTGGAGCTTGGAACACAAGTAAATTGCTTCAGCCGCAACATCTGCTGAATATTTGTATGTGACCAATAAAATATGATTTTGATTTGATTTGGTAGTGTATTAAAGGTAGTAACCCTTTAAATGTAATGTTCAGTTAATTTATGTATTTAGATACTGGTTAGATCCCTTCCCCTGTAAGCAGTCTGAACTGCTCTTAGTCTGTGCCACTCTGACATTGCTCATCCATATATTAAAATATTCTTAATTACAGTCCTTTACTTAGATTTATGTGTATTAGATATCTGGTAAATTGTTAGATATTGCTTCACTGTCGGAACTAGGTGCATAAAACTCTCACTACATCTGCAATAACATCGGCTAAACAAAAGCTTTTGACAAGTTTTTATTTTATTTCTACTGAGTGACATAAAACTCTCACTACATCTGCAATCAGAAAGAAGAAGAAACAGGAATGCTATCATTTTCAGACAAACACATTACTTCCTTCAGCACTCTACTACAAGTGTGACTGTTTTGGAATAAAATGTTCAATATATTTCCTTTATCGTCCTCTGTGTTGTTTGCTTATTGTTTAACCATTGATTTGTTCCAGGTCAATTTGAGATCTTAAGGAGCATCAGGTACTGCTGGAATATCTACCAATAGCATGTCCATCTTTATGTGATAAATGACACTGGTCACTGCTCAAAACATTTAGAGAGAATAGTCTTCCCTTTAGATTAGGGAAAAACTACTTTACTGAGTATTAAATGGTTAAAATACATTTTCACATCTTTGGAATGATCTTATTAATTATTATGTACTATAAAAGTTGTTTATAATTATGTGAATTACCAGTTTATTTAAATATCAGATTAATGACATAAATTATGAATAAACAATTTACTGATCCATTATAAATTATTTATTGTGAAACCCACTCTTTATATTCATTCAGAGTAAACAGCATCTGAGAGAGCTGCTCTGGTGTGACCCCTGACCTGGCAGTAGTGATGTAGTGAGAGTAGTGGTATTGTTCATACTGTCACGACGGCTCCTCTGCAGTGCAGGGGCGGTTCCTCCTGCAGGCAGAGGAGGGTCGTTAGTGATTGGAGTCTATGGCAAAAACCAAAAGAGATCGGACCCCTCCCCAGTAATCAAGCCCAGGTCCAGAGCCACATCTATGGGCTCTAGGACTAACTATTGACTGGGAGTGCAGGAAGAAAAAGCCACAACGGAAAGTGACCAGCAGGGGGAGCCAAACGAACAGGCTCTGAAAGAACTGGAAATAAAACAAGAACCAACCTATGTGAAACCTGAGGAGGAGTGGTATGAACAGCTCTACCAAACCGACGCCCCAACGGAAGAAGACTTATGGGCATCAGTACTGAGGGACTTAACATTGGACTGAGTCCTACATAATTCTGAGTATACTGCAAGAGAAGCACAATGAGATAAAATGAATTGAAATCCCAACGCCCCCCCGCCCATAACTGGGTCTCTAAGAGAGTATAAAAGGAGAGATCAGTAAGGTAAATTACTTTTTACTATACTCTGTTTGTATTGACTATTTTTGACATCAAGGCACGAGCACAGTTTTGACTGGTAATCTTAAGAATTGTGTTGTGCACTGGAAGCTCACACCACTTCTAAGAGTAAGAGGACAAGGTTGTGTAAGAGAGAACTTCACCCCTCAACAGAGCGAGGCCTAGAGAACTCTTGGGAGCACCGGTTCCATCTTTGGTGTGCCAGTGACAATTGCAGTTTGGCAAGATTGAAAAAGCCCAGGAAGCCGTAAGCCTCGTAGTAGCCAAGGATCAACAAAAAAGTCCATATCTAAGCAGCAGGCAGTAAAAAGTGTAACCTCTGATATTTGGAATAAATAAGAGATTAAAATATTGTAGGCAGCAGAGGCTGCTGATATTACTCTTATAAAGACCAGTTTCGGGAAGGACCAAGGTTGAAGGTAAATATATGGTTATTTGCTTTGATTAAGAGTTTGTAGAAAGTGTTTAAGCTGATTATATTTGCAATATTTTCTGGCATAGTATAGCGCATTAAGGATTGATTGAGCATTATTGTTGTATTGAGAAACTGTAGAACCATTGAATTGTAATAACGTGTATAAGACAAAAAACAGAGTAAAAGCTTGAAACTTTGACAACTAGGCCAGATTATCGATCTGGAGAGCAAACGCCTTTGACACTCTCACGGAACAGAAAGTGACCCTGGTTGTAGGTTAAAGTGATTGCACTAAAGAATATTTCATTGTGTGGACAATAATATATTTTTAGGAGAGTCAAAACATATACCAATACTAGTTTCCAAGTGACTACTAGCTGACGAGCATAATAACTAACAGAAGATTAGTTATTAGGTATTGATATATAAGAGAAAAAGACTCAAGGTAAGGGTGTATAGGAAGAATCTATAAACTTAGCATACTAAGAAGAGTACATTTATCCAAGGCCCCATACTAGACCGGGAGATAAAGGGATTGACAACGTGAACGAAGGAACAACCCCAACTCACGTGAAGGGCCATTACGAATAAATAGAAGGGTTGGTAGGGCCGCACGGCTAGGCCCTTGTTACACCGAAGTGACTAAAATCCTAAAGTACTCTGCCCAGCCAGAGGACGGGATAGAGGTTTTGCTGCAGGCGAAGTCAGCACCGTGACAAGTCACCTGGGCTCAGGGTATTTAAACTGCTTTACTAATCACTCTCTCTCTCTCTCTCTCTGCTCCTCCAGGTATGATCCTGTTTTGTTTGTTCCTTTGTAGTTTTACTTAGTTTTCACTCAGTCATATTCACACACACACAGATTCACGCATCCCTGCACTTTACATACACCCTACATTATGATACTTTCACACCTCATTCCCTTTTCTTTGTTTAAAGTTAATAGTTTTGTTTACAATAAAGAACCTTTTTGATTGGCTCATACCTGTTCGTGTCCCCTCATTTTGCAACAGGCTATGAGCCGGCATGTGACAATACCCAGTATGTTGAGGTTGAAGTGTCTGCTAATGGTCTCCTCTGTTGTGTTGAATAATTCATGTATATACTGTAGTAGTTATTTATAAATGTCAGAATACCTAGCTGAATAACATTTAGTAAATGTGGCCTTAATATTAAATGGTGAGCAAACTGGAAATTCCTTGTTCATTTGAACTTTACTTTACTTGATGAAGACGTTGTGTCACAATTGAGCCACTAGAGGGAGATGTTAAATAACATATAGAATGAGTCATGACGTCCTCAGAATGTACTATTAGAACACTTACATACTATTTATCATTACCATGGAACAACCACAGCCTTAGGTATTTGGAGTACACAATCCACAATGACTACAATGTCTTTTATAAAACAAGCTTATGCCTTCTCCAATTCATTCCAATCCAATCCAGACAATCATTCTGTATCAACACCACATATATCAATCATGACAACACTGAGATAAGTAATGTCGGTGTATTGTTACATAAAATAATTACAACAATTGTAGAACAAAACTATATCAAACAAATGTTTGCCGAACTAGGAAATCATATTATAGGAACTATAAACTTCTTATCTTCAAAGTTAAAATAAGTTTAGCTGTCACTTTGAACCATGGATAAAAAGAAAGCATAAATTATTGGATTAATTAAGGAATTAACAAATGCCAGATAACTGGTGAAATATGATATTAAATGATCTCCTATAACAGAAAAAACAAAGTAAATAAATAGAGATGGAATCCAAGAAAGGAGATTGGTGAAAACAACAATACCTAGAGTTTTTGCTGCTTTTCTCTCAGACTTATTTGCATGTACAGTTTGAACACCAGACACACTGGCAGCCTCTTTAGAAAATACCTTTCTGGCCTGTGATCTGGCCACCACAAAGATTTTCATGTAAAGTGTTAGAATAATAGAGCACGGGACAACCATTATAAGTACAATGTACATTATATTAACCCATATTAACCCTTCTACAATAAAACATTCTGTCAAACACCTACTGGGTGTCTTTACATTTACAAAGTTTTGTATAATAACAGCATCGTATATGATACAACAACACCAGGTAATGGATATACAACAGATAGTTCCTGTTATTCTTATTTTAGAGTGGTACAATAAGGGATCACACACAGCAACATAGCGGTCAATAGATATCAAGACCAAATTGCCAAGAGATAAAGTAGTACATAAAAAGTAATGTAGAATTGAAACACGCAGAAATATTCTCCAAATCCCCAGCATGATTCCATTATTGCTACAGTCGTTACTGGTATCACAATCAGTCCCACCAGGAGATCTGACACAGCCAGAGAGGATGAGCAGGTTGGTTGTAGTGTGGAGCTGCTTGAAGTGAGAGATGGAGATGATCACCAGTACGTTCAAAAATACTGTTACTGCTGAAATCAATGAGAAGAAGATGTACAGTGTTATGTAGATAGATGTCGATAGAAAAGCCTTTCTGCAAGAAGAGTTTCTGTCTTGAAAACAGTACTGAACATCTTCATATTTCTCCATTTGTAATTCAATTCAAAATGCTGAGGTCCTGCTTGGTCCTGTGTGGAGGCTATATACAGGGTGTTACAGTACAGAGTCAATGTGGAGGCTATATACAGGGTGTACCGGTACAGAGGAAATGTGGAGGCTATATACAGGGGTACCGGTATAGTAAATGTGGAGGCTATATACAGGGGTACCGGTACAGAGTCAATGTGGAGGCTATATACAGGGGGGTACCGGTACAGAGTCAATGTGGAGGCTATATACAGGGGTACCGGTATAGAGTCAATGTGGAGGCTATATACAGGGTACCGGTACAGAGTAAATGTGGAGGCTATATACAGGGGTACCGGTATAGAGTCAATGTGGAGGCTATATACAGGGGGTACCGGTACAGAGTCAATGTGGAGGCTATATACAGGGTGTACCGGTACAGAGTAAATGTGGAGGCTATATACAGGGTGTACCGGTACAGAGTAAATGGGAGGCTATATACAGGGTATACCGGTACAGAGTTCATGTGGAGGCTATATACAGGGGTACCGGTACAGAGGAAATGTGGAGGCTATATACAGGGGGTACCGGTATAGAGTCAATGTGGAGGCTATATACAGGGGGTACTGGTACAGAGTTAATGTGGAGGCTATATACAGGGTGTACCGTTACAGAGTTAATGTGGAGGCTATATACAGGGTATTACGTTACAGAGTCAATGTGGAGGCTATATACAGGGTATTACGTTACAGAGTCAATGTGGAGGCAATATACAGGGGTACCGTTACAGAGTAAATGTGGAGACTATATACAGGGGTATTACGTTACAGAGTCAATGTGGAGGCTATATACAGGGTGTTACAGTACAGAGGAAATGTGGAGGCTATATACAGGGCGTACCGGTACAGAGTCAATGTGGAGGCTATATACAGGGTGTACCATTACAGAGTAAATGTGGAGACTATATACAGGGTATTACGTTACAGAGTCAATGTGGAGGCTATATACAGGGTGTTACAGTACAGAGTCAATGTGGAGGCTATATAGAGGGTACCGGTACATAGTTAATGTGGAGGCTATATACAGGGTGTACCGGTACAGAGGAAATGTGGAGGCTATATACAGGGGTACCGGTATAGAGTCAATGTGGAGGCTATATACAGGGTGTACCAGTACAGAGTAAATGTGGAGGCTATATACAGGGTATACCGGTACAGAGTTCATGTGGAGACTATATACAGGGTGGTGAATGCACCAATTTGTAAGTCGCTCTGGATAAGAGCGTCTGCTATAAATGACTTAAATGTAAATGTAAATGTAAATGTATACCGGTACAGAGTCAATGTGGAGGCTATATACAGGGTATACCGGTACAGAGTTAATGTGGAGGCTATATACAGGGAGTACCAGTACATAGTCAATGTGGAGGCTATATACAGGGGTACCGGTACAGAGTCAATGTGCTGGGGAACCGGTTAGTGGAGGTAATTGAGGTTATATGTACATGTAGGTAGAGTTAAAGTGACTATACATAGATAATAAACAGAGAGTAGCAGCAGCATAAAAGAGAAGGGGAACCATGCAAATAGTCTGGGTAGCCATTTGATTAGCTGTTCAGCAGTCTTACGGTTTTGGGGGTAGAAGATGTTAAGCAGTCTCTTGGACCTAGACTTGGCAGTCCAGTACCGCTTGCCGTGCGGTAGCTGAGGAACAGTCTGTGACTAGGGTGGCTGGAGTCTTTGACAATTTATAGGGCCTTCCTCCAACACAGCCTGTTATAGAGGTCTTGGATGGCAGGAAGCTTGGCCCCAGTGATGTACTGGACCTTACTCACTACACTCTGTAGTGCCTTGCGGTCAGAGGCCGAGCAGTTACAAATACCAGGCAGTGATGCTCTCGATGGTGCAGCTGTAGAACTTTTTGAGGATCTGAGGACCCATGCTAAATCTTTTCAGTGTCCTGAGGGTGAATAGACTTTGTCGTGCCCTCTTCATGACTGTCTTAGTGTGCTTGGACCATGATAGTTTGTTTGTGATGTGGACACCAAGGAACTTGAAGCTGTCAACCTGCTCCATTACAGCCACGTCGATGAGGACAGGGACGTGCTCGCTCCTCCTTTCCTGTAGTCCACAATCTTCTTTGTCTTGATCACTGGCACCACACGTCCAGGTCTCTGACCGCAAAAAAAACATTTGCGGACGTCTAGTAAGGGACCGTACATTTGCGATATGGAGATCCTCATCAATCACTACCACTACTCACACTACTACAACTCCTACTCTCACTATCACTACTCTCACTACCACTAATCTCACTACCACTACTCTCACTACCACTACTCTCACTAACACTACTCTCACTACCACTGCCTCACTACACCACTCCTACTCTCACTATCACTACTCTCACTACCACTAATCTCACTACCACTACTCTCACTACCACTACTCTCACTAACACTACTCTCACTACCACTACTCCAACTCTCACTATCACTACTCTCACTACCACTACTCTCACTACCACTACTCTCACTACCACTGCTCTCACCACCACCTCTCCCTACCACTGCTCTCACACCACTACTCTCACTCACCACTACTCTCACTACCACTACTCTCACCATCACTACTCTCACCACCACTGCCTCACTACCACTACCCTCACTATCACTGCTCACCACCACTACTCCACTGCCACTACTCTCACTACCACTACTCTCACTACCACTACCTCACTATCACTACTCTCACTATCACTACTCTCACTACCATTACCACTCACTACCACTCACTCACCACTACTCTCACTACCACTGCTCTCACTACTACAACTCCTACTCTCACTACTACTCACTACCACTACTCTCACTACCACTGCTCTCACCACTACAACCCTACTCTCACTACCCACTACTCTCACTACCACTACTCTCACTACCACTACTCCAACTCTCACTATCACTACTCTCACTACCACCACTCCTACTCTCACTACCACTACTCTCACCACCACCACCTCACTATCCGCTCTCACCACCACCACCTCACCACCACCACCACCTCACCACCACTACTCTCACTACCACTACCTCACCACCACCACCTCACTATCACCACTCTCACTACCACTACTCACCATCACTACTCTCACTACTACAACTCCTACTCTCACTACCACTACTCTCACTACCACTTCTCTCACTACTACAACCCTACTCTCACCACCACTACTCTCACTACCACAACCCTACTCTCACTACCACTACTCTCACTACCACTACTCTCACTATCACCTCTCACTACCACTACTCTCACCACCACTACTCTCACCATCACTACTCTCACTACCACCACCACCACTACTCTCACCACCTACAACTCCTACTCTCACTACCACTACCTCACTACCACTACCTCACTACCACTACTCTCACTATCACTACTCTCACTACCACTACTCTCACTATCACTACCTCACTACTACAACCCTACTCTCACTACCACTACTCTCACTCACCACTTCTCTCACTACTACAACTCCTACTCTCACTACCACTACTCTCACTACTACAACTCCTACTCTCACTATCACTACCTCACTACCACTACTCTCACTACCACTACTCTCACTATCACTACTCTCACTACCACTACTCTCACTACCACTGCTCTCACTACTACAACTCCTACTCTCACTACCACTACTCTCACTACCACTGCTCTTACTACTACAACTCCTACTCTCACTACCACTACTCCAACTCTCACTATCACTAATCTCACTATCACTACTCTCACTACCACTGCTCTCACTACTACAACTCCTACTCTCACTACCACCACTCTCACTACCACTGCTCTCACTACTACAACTCCTACTCTCACTACCACTACTCTCACTACCACTAATCGCCCTATCACCACTCTCACTACCACTACTCTCCCTACCACTACTCTCACTACCACTACTCTCACAACCACTCTCACTACCACTGCTCTCACTACTACAACTCCTACTCTCACTACCACTACTCTCACTACCACTACTCCAACTCTCACTTCCACTACTCTCACTACCACTGCTCTCACTACCACTGCTCTCACTACCACTGCTCTCACTACCACTGCTCTCCCTACATCACTGCTGGCAGGTCAGGGTCACACGAGAGTCTTTTGGCATTTAGATATGTCTATATTGACCCTGGATCATATTATATATTTGTTGATCCTGGATCATGCTCCATGAAATCAGGATGTGCCAACTCAGAGAGGCCAGGAAAAACAAATGTAATTTCAGTTCTGTACTTGTGAAAATGTCTTGTTATTTGTCAAAGACACTACAGAGAGGGTGTAGGATTGAGACGTGTGCTAATTGACTAAAATGCAAAATTTGTAGCAGAGGTGAGTCAGACTCATGGTCTCCTGATGAGCACGTGTTTGGGGTAAGAGTTGTATTGAGGCTGAGGCCTAGTGGAAGTTGTGCTCATGTAACCGGTGTGAAATGGCTAGCTAGTTAGCGGGATGCACGCTAATAGCATTTGAATCGATGACGTCACTCTCTCTGAGACCTTGAAGTAGTTGTTGCTTGCTCTTCAATGGTCGCGGCTTTTGTGGAGCGATAGGTAACGATGCTTCGAGGGTGATGTGTGCAGAGGGCTCCTGGTTCGAGCCCAGGTAAGGGTGAGGAGAGGTACAGAAGGAACACTGTTACACTCACACAAACAACAATAGAGCTTTACTTAGGTTCACTTTGAATGTTTATGCTGTATTGGGGCCTTATTAGGTCCCTGGAGGAAAGCATTTGTGTGTCTCCAACACCTTTAATTGGTAGAATTCCTTAGAGTTTTGGACCTCATTGTTCCTGAGCCTTGGATACATTGGATAACAGGACCCTCTGGTGTCGGAAACTTTAAAAAGTAAAACTAACATTATTAAAGAGTTGTTCACTTACAGTAGAGACAATATAGTCAGATTGAGTTTTGCTGATGCAATATGCTCTTTGAGAATCATGAGAACTAGAGGTGAAATGACAGTGTACTAGATGAATGTTTGCATGTGTGTGTGTGTGTGTGTGTGTTTGTGTGTTTGTTTGTGTCTGGCTGACTTTGTGTGTGTGTGTGTGTGTGTGTGTGTTCTTGTTTGACACCTTTAATTGGTAGAGTGACGTGGACGTGTCATTATTACAGAGCCTTGCATATTAGTGCTAACAGGTCCCTCTTGAATCTGAGACAACTAATTAGACAAAAAATATGATTGGGTCAGAATACTGCAGAGTGATCTCTGGCAAACATTATGTGTCCCAATGATGTAACTGTCTCCCTCAACTTGAATCATTGTTTCATAATTCAGTTCAGATGGACATTTGTACAAGTCTATGGAATGTTCCTATGAAATGCCATGAGAACATACACCATAAAGATGTACCGTCTTATCAACTGCCTGACTGTTATTTTCTTATGCACTGGCCAATGCCATGATGTGTCCTGTAGTTTCGCAAGGCCATCCTTCCAAGTCTAATTTTGTTGTCTTGAATATTCTATGTCTAAAGAACTTCAGTTTCACATTTTGCATTTCATTGGCAGGGCTGGCTTCTAAACGCTTAAAAATAAAGGAGAGCCGCACACTCAGATGCAAAAATAATAGTTTACCAACTTTTCGACAGCCAAGCTGTCTTCATCAGCGATACAATCACAAACACTGTGGGATGACTCGTTTCTATAGTGTCAAGACACACGTGTCTGTAATCATGGCCAAGAGTGACCTAATATCATTGGTTCATTTCTCAAATATTAAAATGGCATAGAAAGAGCAGCATACAAAAAATACAAATGGATAGCATACGATCATAGATTCATTTTAGACTACACAAGCTAACAAACAATTACAATGGCAAAGTCACAATCACAAGAATGGCTTCAGATCAAAGTCTACGTTGAGACCGAAGGGAGCAAGGGTCTTTAAGTTAAAGATCCAGGCAGCCTCTCGTTTTAACAACAAATTATCAAGGTCATCCCCTCTCCTAGGGGAGGGTGACATGTTCGATGCCAATGTAACGCAGAGACGAAAAAAGTGGGCCGCAACTGGGTAGGTCAAGTTTTTACACCTAATGGTGCTACGATGCTCTGAGATACGTACTTTTAATTCACGCTTTGTTCTACACACATAATTTTTTACCACAAGGACAAGTTACAAGATAAATAACTGCCTTAGTGGAGCACGTAATAACACCTTTGATTGGGATCGATTTCCCTGTTTGTGGGTGTTTGAAGGATCTACATTTACATTACATTACATTTAAGTCATTTAGCAGACGCTCTTATCCAGAGCGACTTACATCTACATTTATAAATGCCATTGCATTGAGCTCAGCCATTACACTTGCAATTTCCATCCAGTAGGGGCGCAAATAGACCTTGTTCTGGAATATCTGGGGTGGTAAATCAGAGTTGACCAATTGGTCTTGAGATTTCTGCGCGCGAGAATACGAACAAGGGAAGGTCCGAAAACATATTACCGAGACTATTATCGGATTTGGCTTCTAACGCTTGCCATTAGTTTTGTATCTTATGATAGCAGGCTTGTTGGTTTCAACTAGAACCTTACGATCATGTCCCTTCTTGAAACACATGTTGAATTTCCAATAGTTGTTAATTATTTTCAACTTGATGTTTATTTTGGAAATAACCCAACTCTACCAGACAGTTGAGAAGTCAAGAGGGTCATACCAGCTATGCCATTATAGAATAGCAATTTGCATAGCATTTTTACTAATCTCAACAATATTACAAACATTACTTTAGGTCTGCTTACATTGGATTTTACTCTGTATGTAGTTAAGCACTGTTCAAATTGAATGAGGACTGATGTCAAATGTGTATGAATTATGTTAATTGCATATGTGTGAATGAAATTAATCCATTTTCAGGTGGTGTTGGTTTTCTTACATTTCAATGAAACCAGGTCCTTCCACCATGTTTCCACTATGTTACCATATTCCTACGGTTCACGGTCTCTACTTACATGAATGGTGCTATATTCATCCCTCACCAATTGAATTCCTGACTTTTATCCAACATCTTCTGCCACTGAACAAGCAGTTAACCCATTGTTCCTAGGCCGTCATTGAAAATAAGAATTTGTTCTTTACTGACTTGCCTAGTTAAATAAAGGTCAAAAATAAATCAATAATCATCTTTGGTGACAGATTTGTTTTCTTATAGCCCTCTGAAGGTTCATGTTAATTGATGCAGGAGGGTTAGGGGAGTTGACCAATCAGGTTCACGTGAAGGTTTGTTTCATATCCAATAATACATCCATTGTCAAAACAGGCCCTACCATCCAGCTGAGAACAGCGTTCAGTAAAGGTAGAACCTTAACAAAGTGTTCAATATTTCACCAAAAAGGGATCTGTGATGGTTACAAGATAAAGAACTCTCAATTGGCACCATACAGAACCATATGTTTTTAGTGTGCAGATACACACTTCAGCTGATCACATACTACTGTATCTCTTCTACATCTGAAGAGGCAGCTGAAAATGCAGGTAGGGGCAACTTCAGAACAGCTGCCCCTCTGTTTTCTGGAGCTCAGCTGTTTGAACTGATCATTGAGTGGATAGAGGGCCCTCTTGGCCCAAAGCTTATTTTGGCTTGGGCAGCACCATTAACTTCTTCGAGATAGGGGCGCTCTTTTAATTTTTGGATAAAAAACGTTCCCGTTTTAAACAAGATATTTTGTCACGAAAATATGCTCGACTATGCATGTAATTGACATCTTTGGAAAGAAAAACTCTGACGTTTCCAAAACAGCAAAGATATTATCTGTGAGTGCCCCAGAACTAATGCTACAGGCGAAACCAAGATTAAGTTTCATACAGGAAATGCCCCAGATTCTGAAGGCACTGTGTTCCAATGTCTCCTTATATGGCTGTGAATGCGCCAGGAATGAGCCTGCCCTTTCTGTCGTTTCTCCAAGGTGTCTGCAGCATTGTGACGTATTTGTAGGCATATCATTGGAAGATGGACCATAAGAGACTACATTTACCAGGTGTCCGCCCGGTGTACTGTGTCGAAATTATTGCGTAATCTCTAGGTCCATGCGCGTTCCATTTCTTTAGAAGAGAAAGTCAACTGCCACGAAGGATTTATCATCGATAGATATGTGAAAAACACCTTGAGGATTGATTCTAAACATCGTTTGCCATGTTTCTGTCGATATTATGGAGTTAATTTGGAAAAAGTTCGCGTTTTAACCTCTTGCCTCTACTTGGGACGCTTGCGTCCCAACTAGAGCTCTGGAAATGCAAATGCTCTACGCTAAATGCTAATAGTATTAGTTAAAACTCAAAGTTCATTAAAATACACATGCAGGGTATCAAATTAAAGCTACACTCGTTGTGAATCCAGGCAACAAGTCCGATTTTTAAAATGCTTTTCGGCGACAGCATGAGAAGCTATTATCTGATAGCATGCACCAATACACTACAACAGAAAAGCACAGCAGGGACGTAAACAAAATAATTAGCATTTCGGCGTTACACAAACCGCACAATAAAATAGAAAACAGTCATTACCTTTCACCATCTTCTTTGTTGGCACTCCTAGATGTCCCATAAACACTATTGGGTCTTTATTTCGATTAAATCGGGCCATATAAAGCCAAGATATCGTTATATGTAGACTGTGTGATAAACGAAAAAACTGCGATTTCACAGCGTAACGTCATTTTTTTAATTCAAAAAGTAGACGATAAACTTTCACAAAACACTTCGAAATACGTTTGTAATGCTACTATAGGTATTAGTAAACGTTAATAAGCGATAAAAATCATCTGTAGGCGATGTAAATATCATTAGCTGTCGTCTTGGAAAAAATTTCAGGAGAGAGCTCTTCCGAATGATCTGGGCGGAGACCGGAGGTAAGTCGTGCCCTCTTTCGGTTCAACCAAGAATCAAAGATGATTCAATTCACAAGACTCTAGACAACATGGGGATGCTGTGGGAGTTGAATGCTCGGTCTTATCTAATTCGGCTCACTGTTAACAATTGCTGGAAGTGGCGCAAGGATATTTATTTCCATTTTCTGTGATCAGGTTTTCCTGCGCTTTCCGATGTAACGCACGTTATGTAATAGCCACAGTCGTGATTTAACCAGTTTTAAAAACGTCAGAGGTTTCCTATCCACACATTCTAACCATATGAACGTACTATATTCCTGGCATGAGTAGCAGGGCGCTGAAATGTTGCGCGATTTTTAACAAAATGTTCAAAAAAGTCGAAGAGGGTCGACTGAAGAGGTTAATGACTTTCTGTAAAAACTGAACATTTGCTATCTAACTGAGAGTCTCCTCATTGAAAACATCTGAAGTTCTAAATTATTTTATTTGAATGCTTTTCTGGTTTTTGTGAAAATGTTGCCTGCTGAATGCTAACGCTAAATGCTACGCTAGCTATCAATAGCTATCAATACTGTTACACAAATGCTTGTTTTGCTATGGTTGAGAAGCATATTTTTGAAAATCTGAGATGACAGTGTTGTTAACAAAAGGCTAAGCTTGAGAGCTAGCATATTGATTTCATTTCATTTGCGATTTTCATGAATAGTTAACGTTGTGTTATGCTAATGAGCTTGCGGATAGATTTACACAATCCTGGATACAGGGTTTTTCGTAGCTAAACGTGACGCAGAAAACGGAGCGATTTGTCTAAACAAATAATCTTTCAGGAAAAACGGAACATTTGCTATCTAACTGAGAGTCTCCTCATTGAAAACATCCAAGTTCTTCAAAGGTAAATTATTTTCTTTGAATGCTTTTCTGGTTTTTGTAAAAATGTTGCCTGCTGAATGCTAACGCCAAATGCTATGCTAAATGCTACGCTAGCTATCAATACTGTTACACAAGTGCTTGTTTTGCTATGGTTGAGAAGCATATTTTGAAAATCTGAGATGACAGTGTTGTTAACAAAAGGCTAAGCTTGAGAGATAGCATATTGATTTCATTTCATTTACGATTTTCATGAATAGTTAACGTTGCGTTATGGTAATGGTCTTGAGGCTGTAGTCACGATCCCAGATCCGGGATGGCTTGACACAAGAAGTTCAGGGCTTTCACCATTTTTAATGTCTGTCGACAATTGGATGAAAAACCTTGCTAGTGTCACCCAAAAGTCTCTGGCAAGTGCGCTAGTCTAGTGCCACTTTGGTTATGCCTGTACATGATAGTTCACCAGCAGCCCCAAACATCGAAAGAATAAGCTACAGACCAGCCAAAGAGCTTGTAAGAATTGTACTTAAACTCCCTCCCGCCTCATACTCCTCTGGAACTCAAGCATTTTAAGCAGCTAAGCTGGCCATCTGTGGAAAAAAGAGTAGTATTAATTTAACTTCGTTTGGTCCACATAATTATCACAGACTCGGCCCCAGGTACCGATATAACTATTTTCCATTTGTAAGAAAGATGTCCACCAGCATAAAACCTGAGTCAGAAAGTCTAATATTCACTATATTAAATATAAGAGTTTAACTACATTTATATACACTGGCACTGTTAAATGGAACAAACTATAACAATAACTCAAAGCCGTATTTTCCACCAATTATTAGGAAATGGAAGACATACAAGACCACTGATAATCTCCTCGATCTGGGGCTCCCGCAAGATCTCACCGTGGGGTCAAAATGATCACAAGAACGGTGAGCAAAAATCCCAGAAACACGGGGGGACCTAGTGAATGACCTGCAGAGAGCTGGGACCAAAGTAACAAAGCCTACCATCAGTAACACACTACGCCGCCAGGGACTCAAATCCTGCAGTGCCAGACGTGTCCCCTGCTTAAGCCAGTACATGTCCAGGGTCTGAGAGCATTCATGGAACGATCTGAGGGTCTCGGTCAGCCCCTCACCTCAGGTTTTCACCCCGAGAGTAACGGGCAGGTGGAGAGAGTAAAACAGGATGTGGGTAGGTTTCTGTGGTCATATTGCCAGGACCGGACGACGGAGTGGGTGGCGTTCATCCCTGCGCAGAGATGGCCCAAAACTCACTTTTTGTTTTTGGCACCTTTTTTGGCACCTTGGCATCAGAGCCAGATCAAGCTCCTGTAGTGGACGAATGGTTTAAGCACTCGGAGGAGACCTGGGACACTGCCCATGTGCACCTGCAACGGGCCGTGAGAAGGCAGAAGGTGAGCGCCAACCGCCACCGCAGTGAGGCCCTGGTGTTCGCACACCAGGGATTGGGTCTGTCTCTCGACCGAAACCTGCCCATCTGCCTGCCCCCTGCCGGAGCTGAGTCCGTGGTTTAGTGGGCCATTAAATGTCCCGAGGAGACTGAACAGGGTATGCTATAGGTTACAGTTTCCCCCAGATTATCATATTAATCCCTCGGATTTCCATGCGTCTCTCCTCAGGCCATTGATGGCTGGTCCACTCCAGGGAGTCTGAGGTGCGGAGGTTCTCCGCCCCCCCTCTGACATCGAGGGGGCCCTCGCGTATGCTGCTTCGAGCTATCCTGGACACGAGGCATCGGGTGAGGGGCCTTCAGTACCTCGTGGAGTGGGAGGGGTACGCCGAGGAGGAGATGCTGAATGCCGGTGGAGGACATCTTGGACCCTTCATTGCTGTGGGGGTTCCACCCTCCATCCGGATCGACCTCTTCGCCCGTCCCTCTCCGGGTCCGTCCCCGAGGTCGGTGTCGGCACGCTGCTGGAGCCACGCTCAAGGGGGTACTGTCACGACTTCCGCCGGTTTCGGTCCTCCTTGTTTGGGGCGACGCTCGCACCCACGCCACTGGCCTTCTAGCCATCGCCGATCCACTTTTCATTTTCCATTTGTTTTTATTTGTCTTTTTATGCCACACCTGGTTTCAATCCCCCAATTACTTGTTCATTATCTAACCCTTTTGTTCCCCATGTTTGCTTGTGAGTGATTGTTTTTATGTAAATCGGTCCGTTTATGTGGGCTATATTGTATTGTATTTGTTCATTAGATTTTACTTTATATCTGCTGTTCTGCGCCTGACTCAACACCAGCTACACACAGACCACAATACACTGTCTAGACAGAAAAATACCTTGATGTCATATGTTGGGTAAAGTAAATGACGTAGTTACTGAATTTTGCTTTGCCTAAAGCACAATTCCATACATGAAGGGAACATTTTGTAATTTGCTGTTTGATTGATGAGAAACTCCATATTGCAAATGTACAGTCCCTACTCAACTTTTCGACAGCTAGCCGCACGCAGCAGCTGCAGATCTTCCGGGAAGTCATTGAACGAAGTCTCTCGACATTTAGTTTCCGTTTTTATAACATTTTCAAATTTTGGTCATTTTTCCGCTTGTCCCGGTAAATACCACCAGATGGCGAATGGAATCATATTGCAAACGTACAAAACATCACCAATCACGACATGGCCATTTTTTCCCTAAGGAAAAAGACTTCTCGAGACGAAACTTGGTGAGCATAGGTTTGGCATAATGTGCATTAGAACCAAACAAGATGGTGTCGAGACCTCAACGTTTTTTGAATTAAGGCCATTTTTCTGGGATTGAAGGTCAAAAACGAAAATAGAGTGCTAATTTGACCGCATCACATCAAAGTACATGAACCTACGGTGTCAGGAAAAGAAGAACCAGACATGTATCTATCGTAATTTGAGAGAAATAGTAAAAATGTACAATCGGTGATGGTTTCAGAACTCTACGTGATTTCTGTGATTTTCTTTGATTTTCTGAAATAACACTCAATCATTCAATCAACCCTCTGTAAATAAGTCAGTTCTTAATGTAAAGACTAAAAACTCAAAATTCTGTAAGAGCCTACCCAAAGGGGAAGCAGGGTAGTCTAGTGGTTAGAGCGTTGACTAGTAACCGAAGGTTGCAAGTTCAAACCCCTAGCTGACAAAGGTACAAATCTGACGTTCTGCCCTGAACAGGCAGTTAACCCTCTGTTCCTAGGCCGTCATTGAAAATAAGAATTTTTCTTAACTGACTTGCCTAGTTAAATAAGGTTAAAAAAAAAAAAAGAAAAAAAGGTGGGTATGTGTTCACTTTCAGCTTCCTGTGTCAACCGGGAAGTGCCTTAATTGGAGTCACAGGGGCTGTTTCAAGGGTTAAAAAGGTCAGCTCTTTCCAAAACATCATATGTGTGATTAGAAAACCCTCATGAACTGTAAATCACTCATTTCTTCCAACAGCTGTCAAAGAAAAACTCACACACACACACACACAGCAAGGATGGGAGGACACAGTGCGGGGCTTAAAGACACACAGAGCCTGCAATGGCATTGCCATAAACTCTAGGCAGTGCCGAGTTCAACGAGATGCCTCACTTGGTCTGAGCGCAGCGACCGTGATAAAAAGTAGGCCCATAACTGGCCCTAAAATTTCAGGTGCTTTTGGGGGACAGCGGCGGAACCGTTAGGGTTAGAAGGACATTTCAACCAGTGCAAGCCTAAACTTGACTGTGTCGCATTAACCATTAACAGTGAAAACAGGGTTTTTCATCTCACAGTTTACAATGATATATCTCCAAGTAGAAATACATTGCCTGCTCCCCTAAATTCAACCTGAAGACTATGTGGGTTATGAATGCCTTACGAAACTGTATTCGATGACAATTCATCAGCCACTATGAGGTATACCTGTGTTGATTCTAAGCTTCCTGGAGAAACCGGAAGTGATTATTAAATTCACCCTAAAGATGTTTTGATATACCAAACCTGCAGTTTGTGAGACACTGCATTCAACCCTGTGTAGATAGGTCAATTCTGAACGTAAAGACTTTTTAAACGCAGGATTCTGTAAGAGCATAATCCAATCAGGGTATGTGTTTACTTTTAGCTTCCAGTGCCAAACTGAAATGCCTTAAATTGTGGTCACAGTGTCTGTTTCCTGGGTTAAAAGTCACATCTTTCCAAAACTTCATATGTGTGATTAGGCAACCCTCAGCTAGGCCTACACATAATGTCTGAACTGGACCCGCAACTAGAATGTTACTACGTGTTTTATGTTTTTATTATGGTTTAAATAAAAGGCCCTGTGAATTTTGGGCCTACTCTGGAATATTTGATATTTGGCTTCTAAACGAGTTTGAAAAAGTGGGTGTGGTATCCGTTTGTATCAGTTTGGTGTCAGAATGATGTCTAATTGACTAATGGATGGTGACTTGCTGGCTATGTTTAACTTGTTGACACACCCCATCCCAATAGCGGGATAATTGTCATCAGCAACGCTGAATAGCATAGCGCTACAGTGAAATAATATTACTAAAACATATTAATATTCATGAAATCACAAGTGCAATATTGCAAAACACAGTTTAGCCTTTTGTTAATCCACCTGTCGCCTCAGATTTTGAAAATGATGCTTTACAGCGAAAGCATATACAAGCGTTTGTGTAAGTTTATCCATCGCATAACAAAGCATTAAGTACACTTAGTATCAGGTAGCTTGGTCACTTTTTTTTTTTTAAAATCAGAAAAGCAGTCAAATGAATTGTTTACCTTTGATGATTTTCGGATGCTTTCACCACGAGACTCCAAGTTACACAACAAATGTTCCTTTTGTTCCATAAAGATTATTTTTCATATCCAAAATACCTCCGTTTGTTTGTCGCGTTATGTTCAGAAATTCACAGGAAAAAGAGCGGTCACAAATAACGCAGACGAAAATTCCAAATAATATCCATAAATTCCCAGAAACATGACAAACGTTTTTTATAATCAATCCCAGGTTGTTTTAAAATATATATTCGATAATATATCAACCGAGTGTAGGTTTTTCAAAAGGACCGGGAGAAACAATGTCCGCTTTACTCTGTTATGCAAAACTCACTCTGAGAGCCCCACCTATCCACTTACGCAATGTGATCTTTCTGGCTCATTTTTCAAAATAAAAGCCTGAAACTATCTAAACTTGATGCCCTCAATCTCACACAAATTATCAATGAACCTACCAGGTACCTCCCAAAGCCTTAAACACGGGCACCCTCATAGATATCATCCTAAACCAACTGCCCTCTAAATACACCTCTGCTGTCTTCAACCAAGATCTCAGCATCACTGCCTCATTGCCTGCATCCGTAAATGGGTCAGCGGTCAAACAACCTCCACTCATCACTGTAAAACGCTCCCTGAAACACTTTGAAGAGCAGGCCTTCTAATCGACCTTGGCCTGGGTATCCTGAAGGATATTGATCTCATCCCGTCAGTAGAGGATGCCTGGATATTTTTTTTTAAATGCCTTCCTAACCATCTTAAATAAACATGCCCCATTCAAGAAATTTAGAACCAGGAACAGATATAGCCCTTGGTTCTCCCATACCTGACTGCCCTTAACCAACACAAAACATCCTATGGCGTTCTGCATTAGCATCGAACAGCCCCCGTGATATGCAGCTGTTCAGGGAAGCTAGAAACCATTATACACAGGCAGTTAGAAAAGCCAAGGCTAGCTTTTTCAAGCAGAAATTTGCTTCCTGCAACACTAACTCAAAAAGTTCTGGGACACTGTAAAGTCCATGGAGAATAATAACACCTCCTCCTAGCTGCCCACTGCACTGAAGATAGGAAACACTGTCACCACTGATAAATCCAACATAATTGAGAATTTCAATAAGCATTTTTCACGGCTGGCCATGCTTTCCACTGCTACTCCTACCCCGGTCAACAGCACTGCACCCCCAACAGCAACTCGCCCAAGCCTTCCCAATTTCTCCTTCTCCCAAATCCGTTCAGCTGATGTTCTGAAAGAGCTGCAAAATCTGACCCTACAAATCAGCCGGGCTAGACAATCTGGACCCTTTCTTTCTAAAATGATCTACCTGAAATTGTTGCCACCCCTATTACTAGCCTGTTCAACCCTCGTTCGTCGTCGCCTGAGATTCCCTGAAGATTGAAAAAAGCAGCCGCGGTCATCCCCTTCAAAGGGGACACTCTGACCCAAACTGCTACAGACCTATATCCATCCTACCATGCCTTTCTCAGGTCTTTTCGAAGCTAAGTCAACAAACCGACACGGACACTTTCATTTCGAATTCACCATACCTTCTGCTATGCATCTGGTTTCAGAGCTGTCATGGGTACCTTCCACTGGATGTCATAAGGTGAATGCACCACCTGTGGTGCCGCTTCGGGATAAGAGCGTCTGCTAAAATGACTAAATGTAATGTAAATGGGTGCACCCCAGCCACGCCAAGGTCCCAAACGATATCTGAACCGCCATCGAGCAAGAAACATTACTGTGCAGCCGTATTCAGCTGATCTGGCCAAGGCCGACTCTGTCAATTTACCACATCCTCACGGCAGACTTCGACAGCCTTGGTGTCTCAAATGATTGCCTCGCCTGTTTCACCAACTACTTTCTGATAGGAGTTCAGTGTGTCAAATCGGAGGGTCTGCTGTCCTGGACTCTGGCAGTCTCTATGGGGGTGCCAGGTTCACCCTGACCGATTGCTCTTAAATACAAGTAAAACTAAATGCATGCTCTTCAACCGATCACTACTCCAGCATCTACCCGCCTGTCCAACATCACTACTTGGACGGCCTGACTTCAGAATACGGGACAACTACAAATACTTAGGTGTCTGCTAGAATGTAAACTCCTTCCAGACCCATATCAAACATCTCCAATCCAGTTAATCTAGAATTGGCTTCCTATTTGCAACAAAGCATCCTTCACCATGCTGCCAAACATACCCTTGTAAAATTGACCATCCTACCAATCCTCGACTTTGGCGATAAAGTCATTTGCAAAATAGCCTTCAATACCCCACTCAACAAATTGATGCAGTCTATCACAGTGCAATCCGTTTGTCACCAAAGCCCCATATACTACCCACCATTGCGACCTGTACGCTCTCGTTGGCTGGCCCTCGCTTCATACTCGTCGCCAAACCCACTGGCTCCATGTCATCTACAAGACCCTGCTAGGTAAAGTCCCCCTTATCTCAGCTCGCTGGTCACCATAGCACTCCCACCTGTAGCACACGCCTCCAGCAGGTATATCTCTCTAGTCATCCCCAAAACCACCCTTTCTTTGTCGCTTCTTTCCAGTTCTCTGCTGCCAATGACTGGAACGAACTACAAAATCTCTTTAAATTGAAACACTTATCTCCTCACTAGCTTAAGCACTAACTGTCAGAGCAGCTCACATATTACTGCACCTGTACAGTAGCCTCCACCTATAATTTAGGCCCAAACAACTACCTCTTCCCAACTGTATTTAATTTATTTATTTATTTTGCTCCTTTGCACCCCATTGTTTTTATTTCTACTTGCACATTCTTCCATTGCAAAACAACCATTCCAGTGTTTTACTTGCTATATTGTATTTACTTTGCCACCATGGCCTTTTTTGCCTTTACCTCATTCTCACCTCATTTGCTCACATTGTATATAGACTTGTTTATACTGTATTATTGACTGTATGTTTGTTTTACTCCATGTGTAACTCTGTGTCTCCGGACAGCAGAGCGGAAATGAAAGCTCGCCTCCCTGCGGACCTGACATCCTTTCACTCCTCCTCTCTGTATTTTCCTCTTCTCTCCAACACCATCACTTTCTACCACTCTAAATTCCAAGCATCTGCCTCTAACCCTAGGAAGCTCTTTGCAACCTTCTCCTCCCTCCTAAATCCTCCTCCCCCTCCTCACTCTCTGCAGATGACTTAGTCAACCATTTTGAAAGGTCGACGACATCCGAATCTCGTTGCTAAGTCAACGACACCGCCCTGAATTCTGCTCACTGCCCTACCTGTGCTCTGACCTCTTCTCCCTCTCTCCAGATGAAATCTCGCGTCTTGTGGCAGCCAGCCGCCCTACAACCTGCAGCTTGACCCTATCCCTCCTCTCTTCTCGGACCATTTCCGGAGACCTTCTCCCTTACCTCACCTCGGCTCATCAACTCATCCCTGACCAGCTGGCTCGTCCCTTCCGTCTTCAAGGGCAGTGCCCCTTACAGGCAGCCTACACTCGATCCCTCAGTGTCAACAACTTCACAGACCAGTATCCCTTCTTTCTCTCCAAAACTCTTGAACGTGCCGTCCTTGTGCTCTCCCGCTATCTCTCTCA
>NC_088414.1:7500-12971 GCF_034236695.1 Oncorhynchus nerka | reverse complement strand
GACCGTCCTGAGTGCTTTATGGACACTTTTAGAATTATTATGGATTTGGATTTGGATGTGCACCTGGGAACCCAAAAATTAAAATACTCTCCAAAATGCACTTTTCCCTCATTCTGATATTAATGCCCACTATGGGACTATCATACTAGGGCCCTCTTTCCGTGGGGGACCGTCCTGAGTGCTTTATGGACACTTTTAGAATTATTATGGATTTGGATTTGGATGTGCACCTGGGAACCCAAAAATTAAAATACTCTCCAGAATGCACCTGCCGTGTTCCTGATATTCATGCCCGCTATAGGAGCACCCTACTACGGCCCTCTATCCGTGGATGAGCCCCTCATACATCCGTGCACCTGGTGATTGAAAATGTGCACCTGGGAACCCAAAAATTAAAATACTCTCCAGAATGCACCTGCCAGTGTTCCTGATATTCATGCCCGCTATAGGAGCACCCTACTACGGCCCTCTATCCGTGGATGAGCCCCTCATACATCCGTGCACCTGGTGATTGAAAATGTGCACCTGGGAACCCAAAAATTAAAATACTCTCCAGAATGCACCTGCCAGTGTTCCTGATATTCATGCCCGCTATAGGAGCACCCTACTACGGCCCTCTATCCGTGGGAGACCGTCCTGAGTGCTTTATGGACACTTTTAGAATTATTATGGATTTGGATTTGGATGTGCACCTGGGAACCCAAAAATTAAAATACTCTCCAAAATGCACTTTTCCCTCATTCTGATATTAATGCCCACTATGGGACTATCATACTAGGGCCCTCTTTCCGTGGGGGACCGTCCTGAGTGCTTTATGGACACTTTTAGAATTATTATGGATTTGGATTTGGATGTGCACCTGGGAACCCAAAAATTAAAATACTCTCCAGAATGCACCTGCCAGTGTTCCTGATATTCATGCCCGCTATAGGAGCACCCTACTACGGCCCTCTATCCGTGGATGAGCCCCTCATACATCCGTGCACCTGGTGATTGAAAATGTGCACCTGGGAACCCAAAAATTAAAATACTCTCCAGAATGCACCTGCCAGTGTTCCTGATATTCATGCCCGCTATAGGAGCACCCTACTACGGCCCTCTATCCGTGGATGAGCCCCTCATACATCCGTGCACCTGGTGATTGAAAATGTGCACCTGGGAACCCAAAAATTAAAATACTCTCCAGAATGCACCTGCCAGTGTTCCTGATATTCATGCCCGCTATAGGAGCACCCTACTACGGCCCTCTATCCGTGGGAGACCGTCCTGAGTGTTTATGGACACTTTTAGAATTATTATGGATTTGGATTTGGATGTGCACCTGGGAACCCAAAAATTAAAATACTCTCCAAAATGCACTTTTCCCTCATTCTGATATTAATGCCCACTATGGGACTATCATACTAGGGCCCTCTTTCCGTGGGGGACCGTCCTGAGTGCTTTATGGACACTTTTAGAATTATTATGGATTTGGATTTGGATGTGCACCTGGGAACCCAAAAATTAAAATACTCTCCAGAATGCACCTGCCAGTGTTCCTGATATTCATGCCCGCTATAGGAGCACCCTACTACGGCCCTCTATCCGTGGATGAGCCCCTCATACATCCGTGCACCTGGTGATTGAAAATGTGCACCTGGGAACCCAAAAATTAAAATACTCTCCAGAATGCACCTGCCAGTGTTCCTGATATTCATGCCCGCTATAGGAGCACCCTACTACGGCCCTCTATCCGTGGGAGACCGTCCTGAGTGCTTTATGGACACTTTTAGAATTATTATGGATTTGGATTTGGATGTGCACCTGGGAACCCAAAAATTAAAATACTCTCCAAAATGCACTTTTCCCTCATTCTGATATTAATGCCCACTATGGGACTATCATACTAGGGCCCTCTTTCCGTGGGGGACCGTCCTGAGTGCTTTATGGACACTTTTAGAATTATTATGGATTTGGATTTGGATGTGCACCTGGGAACCCAAAAATTAAAATACTCTCCAGAATGCACCTGCCAGTGTTCCTGATATTCATGCCCGCTATAGGAGCACCCTACTACGGCCCTCTATCCGTGGATGAGCCCTCATACATCCGTGCCACCTCCCAAAAATTAAAATACTCTCCAGAATGCACGTGTTCACCCCGCTGGTGATTGAAAATGTGCACCTGGGAACCTGGGAACCCAAAAATTAAATACTCTCCAGACTCTCCAGAATGCACCTGCCAGTGTTCCTGATATTCATGCCCGCTATAGGAGCACCCTACTACGGCCCTCTATCCGTGGATGAGCCCCTCATACATCCGTGCACCTGGTGATTGAAAATGTGCACCTGGGAACCCAAAAATTAAAATACTCTCCAGAATGCACCTGCCAGTGTTCCTGATATTCATGCCCGCTATAGGAGCACCCTACTACGGCCCTCTATCCGTGGGAGACCGTCCTGAGTGCTTTATGGACACTTTTAGAATTATTATGGATTTGGATTTGGATGTGCACCTGGGAACCCAAAAATTAAAATACTCTCCAAAATGCACTTTTCCCTCATTCTGATATTAATGCCCACTATGGGACTATCATACTAGGGCCCTCTTTCCGTGGGGGACCGTCCTGAGTGCTTTATGGACACTTTTAGAATTATTATGGATTTGGATTTGGATGTGCACCTGGGAACCCAAAAATTAAAATACTCTCCAGAATGCACCTGCCAGTGTTCCTGATATTCATGCCCGCTATAGGAGCACCCTACTACGGCCCTCTATCCGTGGATGAGCCCCTCATACATCCGTGCACCTGGTGATTGAAAATGTGCACCTGGGAACCCAAAAATTAAAATACTCTCCAGAATGCACCTGCCAGTGTTCCTGATATTCATGCCCGCTATAGGAGCACCCTACTACGGCCCTCTATCCGTGGGAGACCGTCCTGAGTGCTTTATGGACACTTTTAGAATTATTATGGATTTGGATTTGGATGTGCACCTGGGAACCCAAAAATTAAAATACTCTCCAAAATGCACTTTTCCCTCATTCTGATATTAATGCCCACTATGGGACTATCATACTAGGGCCCTCTTTCCGTGGGGGACCGTCCTGAGTGCTTTATGGACACTTTTAGAATTATTATGGATTTGGATTTGGATGTGCACCTGGGAACCCAAAAATTAAAATACTCTCCAGAATGCACCTGCCAGTGTTCCTATTCATGCCCGCTATAGGAGCACCCTACTACGGCCCTCTATCCGTGGATGAGCCCCTCATACATCCGTGCACCTGGTGATTGAAAATGTGCACCTGGGAACCCAAAAATTAAAATACTCTCCAGAATGCACCTGCCAGTGTTCCTGATATTCATGCCCGCTATAGGAGCACCCTACTACGGCCCTCTATCCGTGGGAGACCGTCCTGAGTGCTTTATGGACACTTTTAGAATTATTATGGATTTGGATTTGGATGTGCACCTGGGAACCCAAAAATTAAAATACTCTCCAAAATGCACTTTTCCCTCATTCTGATATTAATGCCCACTATGGGACTATCATACTAGGGCCCTCTTTCCGTGGGGGACCGTCCTGAGTGCTTTATGGACACTTTTAGAATTATTATGGATTTGGATTTGGATGTGCACCTGGGAACCCAAAAATTAAAATACTCTCCAGAATGCACCTGCCAGTGTTCCTGATATTCATGCACCCTACTACGGCCCTCTATCCGTGGATGAGCCCCTCATACATCCGTGCACCTGGTGATTGAAAATGTGCACCTGGGAACCCAAAAATTAAAATACTCTCCAAAATGCACTTTTCCCTCATTCTGATATTAATGCCCACTATGGGACTATCATACTAGGGCCCTCTTTCCGTGGGGGACCGTCCTGAGTGCTTTATGGACACTTTTAGAATTATTATGGATTTGGATTTGGATGTGCACCTGGGAACCAGGTGAGGCATGAATAATGACATTTTCAGGGAATGACATTAAAATAATAGGCTTATAATGATAAACTCTTTCTCATGTGATGAGGGGATATACAGACATCATGTACAAACACCCCTAACCAGGAAATATGCCTCTATCTGGGCACCAGACAGTATAACAATGTGGCAGTGTGTCAGTAGCTTAAGGCATGAAATATGACATTTTCAGGGAATGACATTAAAATAATAGGCTTATAATGATAAACTCTTTTCATGTGATGAGGGGATATACAGACATTATGTACAAACACCCCTAACCAGGAAATATGCCTCTATCTGGTCACCAGAGGTCACAACATGCTGCAATGTGTCAGTAGCTTAAGGCATGAAATATGACTTTTTCAGGGAATGACATTAAAATAAGAGGCTTAAAATGATAAACTCTTTCTCATGTGATGAGGGGATATAGAGACATCATGTACAAACACCCCTAACCAGGAAATATGCCTCTATCTGGTCACCAGAGGTCACAACATGCTGCAATGTGTCAGTAGCTTAAGGCATGAAATATGACTTTTTCAGGGAATGACATTAAAATAAGAGGCTTAAAATGATAAACTCTTTCTCATGTGATGAGGGGATATAGAGACATCATGTACAAACACCCCTAACCAGGAAATATGCCTCTATCTGGTCACCAGAGGTCACAACATGCTGCAATGTGTCAGTAGCTTAAGGCATGAAATATGACTTTTTCAGGGAATGACATTAAAATAAGAGGCTTATAATGATAAACTCTTTCTCATGTGATGAGGGGATATACAGACATTATGTACAAACACCCATAACCAGGAAATATGCCTCTATCTGGTCACCAGAGGTCACAACATGCTGCAATGTGTCAGTAGCTTAAGGCATGAAATATGACATTTTCACCAAAACGTGAATAAATCAAAAAGTACATGTCCAATCTGGATGGGGTTTTTTTTTAAGTAAAGGGCACACATAGACGGACATTTACATCTAATTAAAACCGTTTTTGTATAGAACCTTTTAATAGAAAAATGTCTTTATAGTTTGGGCTATACAAGTACATTTTACTGGAAACATAGGTTCCTACCAGGGCATTTTTAAATTTACACTCTCTACTTGTTGTCCATTGAGAGAGAGGGAATGAGACGAAAGATGGGACATGTAGCCCGTCGGGAAGTATTTTTAATAATTTCTTGAAAATTACAGATTTTGGGCTATAAAAGTACATGTTACTGGACATAGGTTCCTACCAGGGCATTTTTTTTTACATTCTCTACTTGTTGCCCATTGAGAGAGAGGCTATCACACGAAATTTGGGACCTCTAGCCCTGCGGGAAGTATGTTTAATATTTTTTGGAAAAAATGAATTGGGCCGGAAAAATAAAACGTCGTGCAACTGGTAACCCAAAAAAAATCTCCCAATTCAAAGTAGTCACCTCGCAAGGTGTTTGAAGGTAGGCACCTGGTAACCTAGAAATAAAATCTCAGAAATTGCACTATGTCCAACTCTGGGCCTGGTGATTGGGG
>NC_088413.1:85506706-85521325 GCF_034236695.1 Oncorhynchus nerka | reverse complement strand
GTTTGCCTGATTGTTGTATTTAATATTTATCTAAGTATCTTCTAATGTTTGTTTTACTCTGCCTTTTCTGGAACCACACAAGTATAGAAGACATTTTCAAATGGAAGCAGCTGTGTGTGTGTGTTCGTGTTCTGACCGGACAGCCCTGTGGTGGTGACCAAGAGCCAATCAAACTGGCTCAGCCAGACTGCCTGTGGTGGGTAGATCTAAGCCAATCAGTACATAAGCACATAAGAGAGTGAAAGCTCAGAAGCCAACCGCTCAGATAAGCTCCAGCTAGCCATTTTTTTCAGATACAATATTTGATTTCCATTAGTTAACTCCACAGCAATGAGGTCTTAGACCAGCAACACATAGTGATTCTCTAGGCTCTGTAACAAATGAGTCTCGGTGAAGATCAAGAATTCACCCCAACACTCACTGAACAAAAACAAACCAACTAGTAAAGTCTCCTGCAGCGTTTCAGAACAGAGATGCAAAACATTAGGCCAAACAAAATAAAAACTATTATGGTTGTTTGTTCGGTTTTGATCATTTTAAGGCAATCAAGTTAGTATTTATCCATCTGTAAATCGTGACGAAGTCAGAATGCAGACAGAGGAAAGCATCGTAATCCTACTTGTGACTCCAGTGTCTCCTGGTTGGGACTCCAGTGTCTCCTAGTTGTGACTCCAGTGTCTCCTGGTTGGGACTCCAGTGTCTCCTGGTTGGGACTCCAGTGTCTCCTGGTTGGGACTCCAGTGTCTCCTGGTTGGGACTCCAGTGTCTCCTGGTTGGGACTCCAGTGTCTCCTAGTTGGGACTCCAGTGTCTCCTGGTTGTGACTCCAGTGTCTCCTGGTTGTGACTCCAGTGTCTCCTGGTTGGGACTCCAGTGTCTCCTGGTTGTGACTCCAGTGTCTCCTGGTTGTGACTCCAGTGTCTCCTGGTTGTGACTCCAGTGTCTCCTGGTTGTGACTCCAGTGTCTCCTGGTTGGGACTCCAGTGTCTCCTGGTTGGGACTCCAGTGTCTCCTGGTTGGGACTCCAGTGTCTCCTAGTTGGGACTCCAGTGTCTCCTGGTTGTGACTCCAGTGTCTCCTGGTTGTGACTCCAGTGTCTCCTGGTTGTGACTCCAGTGTCTCCTGGTTGTGACTCCAGTGTCTCCTGGTTGGGACTCCAGTGTCTCCTGGTTGGGACTCCAGTGTCTCCTGGTTGGGACTCCAGTGTCTCCCTTCATATCAGCAGGGCAAAATAAACTGCAGTCTCGATTCACTGATTAAACAGTGATGTTGAGGAACAGGGTGCCATTTGGGATGCCCCAGTTATATACTGTATGTGATGATGTTTGGTATGTTTGCAGCAGAGTAGAGACTGTTTATTCAGGACTAGGTATGTTTTTAGCAGAGTAGAGACACTTTTCTACCCAGACCGGGCCACCAGAAGTGGCTCCTCTCCAGCAGCTTCATTTTGACAATTCCAACACGCCTTTCACGTAGTTGCTGCAAAACCTAATGTGGCCATACTGGGGTATCATGACTCTCATTCCTCACATCAAACATGCGGTGTCATTTTGTTTCTCCACTGGAAACACAGCTCTTTCCTGCCTGTACTGTAGCTGGCCATCCTGACATGGTGTAGGTGTATACTTGTGACAAGGTCACATCTTTCCTTGTCTCTCGTTTGATAACTGTGCTTGTGACAAGGTCACATCTTTCCTAGTCTCTCGTTTGATAACTGTGCTTGTGACAAGGTCACATCTTTCCTAGTCTCTCGTTTGATAACTGTGCTTGTGACAAGGTCACATCTTTCCTAGTCTCTCGTTTGATAACTGTGCTTGTGACAAGGTCACATCTTTCCTAGTCTCTCATTTGATAACTGTGCTTGTGACAGGTAGCGCCTCTAGCTGAGAGGTGTGGAAAATGTCCACTGCATTGTCTTTCTCTTGTACAGGGCATTTGTGTGGAGGGACGACAGCTTAAACTCAATGTCATACATATGGCCGGCAAGGAACAAGGCGTATCGCTGTAACCTGGCCGCTGTCATTATTATTATTATTTTTTACCTTTATCTAACTAGGCAAGTCAGTTAAGAACTTGAGAACAAATTCTTATTTTCAGTGATGGCCAGGTGAGAGAGGCTCTGTTCTGGTCTGTTATCACCCAGGAGAGAGAGGCTCTGTTCTGGTCTGTTGTCACCCAGGAGAGAGAGGCTCTGTTCTGGTCTGTTGTCACCCAGGAGAGAGTCTCTGTTCTGGTCTGTTGTCACCCAGGAGAGAGGCTCTGTTCTGGTCTGTTGTCACCCAGCAGAGACAGAGAGAAAGAGAGGATGTGTTGTGGTCTGTTGTCACCCAGGAGAGAGAGGCTCTGTTCTGATCTGTTAACACTGAAGAGAGAGAGGATCTGTTCTGGTCTGTTATCACCCAGGAGAGCGAGGCTCTGTTCTGGTCTGTTATCATCCAGCAGAGACAGAGAGAAAGAGAGGCTCTGTTCTGGTCTGTTATCACCCAGGAGAGAGAGGCTCTGTTCTGGTCTGTTATCACCCAGGAGAGAGGCTCTGTTCTGGTCTGTTATCACCCAGGAGAGAGAGGCTCTGTTCTGGTCTGTTATCACCCAGGAGAGAGAGGCTCTGTTCTGGTCTGTTATCACCCAGGAGAGAGAGACTCTGTTCTGGTCTGTTGTCACCCAGGAGAGAGAGGCTCTGTTCTGGTCTGTAGTCACTCAGGAGAGAGAGGCTCTGTTCTGGTCTGTTATCACCCAGGAGAGAGAGGCTCTGTTCTGGTCTGTTATCACCCAGGAGAGAGAGGCTCTGTTCTGGTCTGTTATCACCCAGGAGAGAGAGGCTCTGTTCTGGTCTGTTATCGCCCAGGAGAGAGAGGCTCTGTTCTGGTCTGTTGTCGCCCAGGAGAGAGAGGCTCTGTTCTGGTCTGTTATCACCCAGGAGAGAGAGGCTCTGTTCTGGTCTGTTATCACCGAAGAGAGAGAGGCTCTGTTCTGGTCTGTTATCACCCAGGAGAGAGAGGCTCTGTTCTGGTCTGTTATCGCCCAGGAGAGAGAGGCTCTGTTCTGGTCTGTTATCGCCCAGGAGAGAGAGGCTCTGTTCTGGTCTGTTATCACCCAGGAGAGAGAGGCTCTGTTCTGGTCTGTTATCACCCAGGTGAGAGAGGCTCTGTTCTGGTCTGTTATCACCCAGGAGAGAGAGGCTCTGTTCTGGTCTGTTATCACCCAGGTGAGAGGCTCTGTTCTGGTCTGTTATCACCCAGGAGAGAGAGGCTCTGTTCTGGTCTGTTATCACCCAGGTGAGAGAGGCTCTGTTCTGGTCTGTTATCACCCAGGAGAGAGAGGCTCTGTTCTGGTCTGTTATCACCCAGGTGAGAGAGGCTCTGTTCTGGTCTGTTATCACCCAGGAGAGAGAGGCTCTGTTCTTGTCTGTTATCACCCAGGTGAGAGAGGCTCTGTTCTGGTCTGTTGTCACCCAGGAGTGTGTGTGTGTGCGTGTGCGTGCGTGCGTGCGTCCGTCCGTCCGTCCGTCCTGTCTGTTACCGTAGATTGTAACCCAGTCCAACAGTGCTGTACTGTCTGTTACCGTAGATTGTAACCCAGTCAAACAGTGCTGTACTGTCTGTTACCGTAGATTGTAACCCAGTCCAACAGTGCTGTACTGTCTGTTACCGTAGATTGTAACCCAGTCCAACAGTGCCGTCCTGTCTGTTACCGTAGATTGTAACCCAGTCCAACAGTGCCGTCCTGTCTGTTACCGTAGATTGTAACCCAGTCCAACAGTGCCGTCCTGTCTGTTACCGTAGATTGTAACCCAGTCCAACAGTGCTGTACTGTCTGTTACCGTAGATTGTAACCCAGTCCAACACTGCCGTCCTGTCTGTTACCGTAGATTGTAACCCAGTCCAACAGTGCCGTACTGTCTGTTACCGTAGATTGTAACCCAGTCCAACAGTGCCGTCCTGTCTGTTACCGTAGATTGTAACCCAGTCCAACAGTGCCGTCCTGTCTGTTACCGTAGATTGTAACCCAGTCCAACAGTGCTGTCCTGTCAGTTACCGTAGATTGTAACCAGTCCAACAGTGCTGTCCTGTCAGTTACCGTAGATTGTAACCCAGTCCAACAGTGCCGTCCTGTCTGTTACCGTAGATTGTAACCCAGTCCAACAGTGCTGTACTGTCTGTTACCGTAGATTGTAACCCAGTCCAACAGTGCCGTCCTGTCTGTTACCGTAGATTGTAACCCAGTCCAACAGTGCCGTACTGTCTGTTACCGTAGATTGTAACCCAGTCCAACAGTGCCGTCCTGTCTGTTACCGTAGATTGTAACCCAGTCCAACAGTGCCGTCCTGTCTGTTACCGTAGATTGTAACCCAGTCCAACAGTGCCGTCCTGTCAGTTACCGTAGATTGTAACCAGTCCAACAGTGCTGTCCTGTCAGTTACCGTAGATTGTAACCCAGTCCAACAGTGCTGTCCTGTCAGTTACCGTAGATTGTAACCAGTCCAACAGTGCTGTCCTGTCAGTTACCGTAGATTGTAACCCAGTCCAACAGTGCTGTCCTGTCAGTTACCGTAGATTGTAACCAGTCCAACAGTGCTGTCCTGTCAGTTACCGTAGATTGTAACCCAGTCCAACAGTGCTGTCCTGTCAGTTACCGTAGATTGTAACCAGTCCAACAGTGCTGTCCTGTCTGTTACCGTAGATTGTAACCAGTCCAACAGTGCTGTCCTGTCTGTTACCGTAGATTGTAACCCAGTCCAACAGTGCTGTCCTGTCAGTTACCGTAGATTGTAACCAGTCCAACAGTGCTGTCCTGTCTGTTACCGTAGATTTTAACCAGTCCAACAGTGCTGTCCTGTCTGTTACCGTAGATTGTAACCAGTCCAACAGTGCTGTCCTGTCAGTTACCGTAGATTGTAACCAGTCCAACAGTGCTGTCCTGTCAGTTACCGTAGATTGTAACCAGTCCAACAGTGCTGTCCTGTCTGTTACCGTAGATTGTAACCAGTCCAACAGTGCTGTCCTGTCAGTTACCGTAGATTGTAACCCAGTCCAACAGTGCTGTCCAGTCAGTTACCGTAGATTGTAACCCAGTCCAACAGTGCTGTCCTGTCTGTTACCGTAGATTGTAACCAGTCCAACAGTGCTGTCCTGTCAGTTACCGTAGATTGTAACCCAGTCCAACAGTGCTGTCCTGTCAGTTACCGTAGATTGTAACCAGTCCAACAGTGCTGTCCTGTCAGTTACCGTAGATTGTAACCAGTCCAACAGTGCCGTCCTGTCTGTTACCGTAGATTGTAACCAGTCCAACAGTGCCGTCCTGTCTGTTACCGTAGATTGTAACCAGTCCAACAGTGCCGTCCTGTCTGTTACCGTAGATTGTAACCAGTCCAACAGTGCCGTCCTGTCTGTCCCCCTCCCCAGTGTTCAGTCATGAAGAGCATTACTCTAATGGAAAATTGTTGTTAAGATCCACTTGTCTGTGTGTGCAGAAGATCAGAACATGACTGGTGTGTGTGTGTGCAGAAGATCAGAACATGACTGGTGTGTGTGTGCAGAACATCAGAACATGACTGGTGTGTGTGTGTGTACAGAACATCAGAACATGACTGGTGTGTGTGTGTGCAGAAGATCAGAACATGACTGGTGTGTGTGTGTGCAGAACATCAGAACATGACTGGTGTGTGTGTGTGTACAGAACATCAGAACATGACTGGTGTGTGTGGGTGCAGAAGATCAGAACATGACTGGTGTGTGTGTGTGTACAGAAGATCAGAACATGACTGGTGTGTGTGTGTGTACAGAATATCAGAACATGACTGGTGTGTGTGTGTGCAGAAGATCAGAACATGACTGGTGTGTGTGTGTGTACAGAAGATCAGAACATTACTGGTGTGTGTGTGTGCAGAAGATCAGAACATGACTGGTGTGTGTGTGTGTGCAGAAGATCAGAACATGACTGGTGTGTGTGTGTGCAGAAGATCAGAACATGACTGGTGTGTGTGTGTGTGTGTGTTTGCAGAACATGACGTGTGTGTGTGTGTGTGTGTGATGAGGGTGAGGAGGGGAAGGAGGGGAGAGAGGGAAGGAAAGGGAGGAGGAGGAGATGGTAGAGGAGGGGAATCAGGACATGACTGGTGTGTGTGGGGAAGGAGGGGAGACGGGTGGGTGTGGAGAGGATCAGGACAGACTGGGGGAAAGGGAGAAGGGATCAGGAAGGATGACTGGGTGGGAGGGAGAGGATCAGGAATGACTGGGGTGTGTGGGGGAAAGGGAAAGGGACTGGAGGAAGAGAAGGTAAAGGAGGGGAAAGACTGGGGTGAGTGGGCAGAAGATCAGAACATGAGAGGAGTGGGAGGAGGGGAGAGACAGGGGGCAAAGTGACTGAGGGACAGAAGGGAGGGGAGAGGGGGGGGGCAAAGTGACTGATGGACAGGAGGGAGGAGAGAGAGGGAGGGAGGGAAAGGGAGGAGGGAGAGGAGAGATAGCTCACTCAGGCAGGCGTGCGAACAAGCCTGACTGGCCCCTGTTGCATGCAGTAACATTATGAAAACTGTTAACTGCAAAATTAAGAGAAGCTTGCTTTCAATATAAATTAATTTATTAAAAATAAAAGATAATCTAGTCTCCAGTTCTGATTGTCCCAATTTCAATAGGCAAGTGGTAGGATATAACTTCATCAAATGAGTGAAATCCCATAGCGAAAGTGTGAAGACTAGAATATGGGCCAACTGTCATCCTGTCAGTCTGTACAGCAGGTTCAACCAGAGGTTCATCCTATCAGTCTGGACAGCAGGTTCAACCAGAGGTTCATCCTATCAGTCTGGACAGCAGGTTCAACCAGAGGTTCATCCTGTCAGTCTGGACAGCAGGTTCAACCAGAGGTTCATCCTAGTCAGTCTGGACAGCAGGTTCAACCAGAGGTTCATCCTGTCAGTCTGGACAGCAGGTTCAACCAGAGGTTCATCCTGTCAGTCTGGCAGCAGGTTCAACCTAGAGGTTCATCCTGTAACAGTCTGTAAAACTGTTCAACTGCATAGAGGTTCATCCTGTCAGTCTGGACAGCAGGTTCAACCATAGAGGTTCATCCTGTCAGTCTGTACAGCAGGTTCAAATTTCAATAGGCATCCTGTCAGTCTATAAGCAGGTTCATCAAATGAGGTTCATCCTGTCAGTCTGTACAGCAGGTTCAACCATAGAGGTTCATCCTGTCAGTCTGACAGCAGGTTCAACCAGAGGTTCATCCTGTCAGTCTGTACAGCAGGTTCAACCATAGAGGTTCATCCTGTCAGTCTGTACAGCAGGTTCAACCATAGAGGTTCATCCTGTCAGTCTGTACAGCAGGTTCAACCATAGAGGTTCATCCTGTCAGTCTGTACAGCAGGTTCAACCAGAGGTTCATCCTGTCAGTCTGGACAGCAGGTTCAACCATAGAGGTTCATCCTGTCAGTCTGGACAGCAGGTTCAACCAGAGGTTCATCCTGTCAGTCTGGACAGCAGGTTCAACCATAGAGGTTCATCCTGTCAGTCTGTACAGCAGGTTCAACCATAGAGGTTCATCCTGTCAGTCTGGACAGCAGGTTCAACCATAGAGGTTCATCCTGTCAGTCTGGACAGCAGGTTCAACCAGAGGTTCATCCTATCAGTCTGTACACATAGAGGTTCATCCTGTCAGTCTGTACAGCAGGTTCAACCATAGAGGTTCATCCTGTCAGTCTGTACAGCAGGTTCAACCATAGAGGTTCATCCTGTCAGTCTGGACAGCAGGTTCAACCATAGAGGTTCATCCTGTCAGTCTGTACAGCAGGTTCAACCATAGAGGTTCATCCTGTCAGTCTGTACAGCAGGTTCAACCATAGAGGTTCATCCTGTCAGTCTGTACAGCAGGTTCAACCAGAGGTTCATCCTGTCAGTCTGTACAGCAGGTTCAACCATAGAGGTTCATCCTGTCAGTCTGTACAGCAGGTTCAACCATAGAGGTTCATCCTGTCAGTCTGTACAGCAGGTTCAACCATAGAGGTTCATCCTGTCAGTCTGTATAGCAGGTTCAACCATAGAGGTTCATCCTGTCAGTCTGTACAGCAGGTTCAACCATAGAGGTTCATCCTGTCAGTCTGTACAGCAGGTTCAACCATAGAGGTTCATCCTGTCAGTCTGTACAGCAGGTTCAACCATAGAGGTTCATCCTGTCAGTCTGTACAGCAGGTTCAACCATAGAGGTTCATCCTGTCAGTCTGTACAGCAGGTTCAACCATAGAGGTTCATCCTGTCAGTCTGTACAGCAGGTTCAACCATAGAGGTTCATCCTGTCAGTCTGTACAGCAGGTTCAACCATAGAGGTTCATCCTGTCAGTCTGTACAGCAGGTTCAACCATAGAGGTTCATCCTGACAGTCTGTACAGCAGGTTCAACCATAGAGGTTCATCCTGTCAGTCTGTACAGCAGGTTCAACCATAGAGGTTCATCCTGTCAGTCTGTACAGCAGGTTCAACCATAGAGGTTCATCCTGTCAGTCTGTACAGCAGGTTCAACCATAGAGGTTCATCCTGTCAGTCTGTACAGCAGGTTCAACCATAGAGGTTCATCCTGTCAGTCTGTACAGCAGGTTCAACCATAGAGGTTCATCCTGTCAGTCTGTACAGCAGGTTCAACCATAGAGGTTCATCCTGTCAGTCTGTACAGCAGGTTCAACCATAGAGGTTCATCCTGTCAGTCTGTACAGCAGGTTCAACCATAGAGGTTCATCCTGTCAGTCTGTACAGCAGGTTCAACCATAGAGGTTCATCCTGTCAGTCTGTACAGCAGGTTCAACCATAGAGGTTCATCCTGTCAGTCTGTACAGCAGGTTCAACCATAGAGGTTCATCCTGTCAGTCTGTACAGCAGGTTCAACCATAGAGGTTCATCCTGTCAGTCTGTACAGCAGGTTCAACCATAGAGGTTCATCCTGTCAGTCTGTACAGCAGGTTCAACCATAGAGGTTCATCCTGACACTGAAGATGTTTTAATGATTCTGTTACTTTAATGCTGTTTTAATTTCTCTGGCACTTTGACGTTAAGTCACCTCAACTGCCTTGTCTGGTATAAAGCAGAAACTCAGAATGCCCTGGACCATTATAACCATACAATTACAATGAATTACAATCTATTTTCATTAAACCTGTCATTAAGGATATCAGTAATGAGGTGCTTTCAACAGGGCCAACTAACCTGTCATTAAGGATATCAGTAATGAGGTGCTTTCAACAGGGCCAACTAACCTGTCATTAAGGATTCATCCTGTCAGTACCAAATCAATGTGGAGCTACATACAGGAAGTACCAGATCAATGTGGAGCTATATACAGGGAGTACCAGATCAATGTGGAGCTATATACAGGGAGTACCAGTACCAGATCAATGTGGAGCTATATACAGGGAGTACCAGTACCAGATCAATGTGGAGCTATATACAGGGAGTACCAGTACCAGATCAATGTGAGCTATAGACAGGGAGTACCAGTACCAGATCAATGTGGAGCTATATACAGGAAGTACCAGTACCAGATCAATGTGGAGCTATATACAGGAACTACCAGTACCAGATCAATGTGGAGCTATATACAGGCAGTACCAGATCAATGTGGAGCTATATACAGGAACTACCAGTACCAGATCAATGTGGATCTATATACAGGCAGTACCAGATCAATGTGGAGCTATATACAGGAAGTACCAGATCAATGTGGAGCTATATACAGGAAGTACCAGATCAATGTGGAGCTATATACAGGAAGTACCAGTACCAGACCAATGTGGAGCTATATACAGGAAGTACCAGATCAATGTGGAGCTATATACAGGAAGTACCAGTACCAGACCAATGTGGAGCTATATACAGGGAGTACCAGTACCAGATCAATGTGGAGCTATTTACAGGAAGCACCAGTACCAGATCTATGTGGAGCTATATACAGGAAGTACCAGATCAATGTGGAGCTATATACAGGAAGTACCAGTACCAGACCAATGTGGAGCTATATACAGGGAGTACCAGTACCAGATCAATGTGGATCTATATACAGGGAGTACCAGTACCAGATCAATGTGGAGCTATATACAGGGAGTACCAGTACCAGATCAATGTGGAGCTATATACAGGGAGTACCAGTACCAGACCAATGTGGAGCTATATACAGGGAGTACCAGTACCAGATCAATGTGGAGCTATATACAGGGAGTACCAGTACCAGATCAATGTGGAGCTATATACAGGGAGTACCAGATCAATGTGGAGCTATATACAGGAAGTACCAGTACCAGACCAATGTGGAGCTATATACAGGGAGTACCAGTACCAGATCAATGTGGAGCTATATACAGGAAGTACCAGTACCAGATCAATGTGGAGCTATATACAGGGAGTACCAGTACCAGATCAATGTGGAGCTATGTACAGGGAGTACCAGTACCAGATCAATGTGCAGAGGTACGCGGTACTTGAGATAGATATGTACATGAAGACAGGGTAAATTGACTCAGCATCAGGATAGATAATAATACAGAATTGCAGGTAGATACAGTTGAAGTCAGAAGATAACATACACTTAGGTTAGAGTCATTAAAACTCATTTTCCAACCACTCCACACATTTCTTGTTAATAAACTATAGTTTTGGCAAGTTGGTTAGGACCTCCACTTTGTGCATGGCACAAGTCATTTTTCCAACAATTGATTACAGACAGATGATTTCACTGTATCACAAATCCAGTTGGTCAGAAGTTTACATACACCAAGTTGACTGTGCCTTTAAACAGCTTGGAAAATTCCAGAAAATTGTCATGGCTTTAGAAGCTTCTGATAGGCTAATTGACATAATGTGAGACAATTGGAGGTGTACCTGTGGATGTATTTCAAGGCCTACCTTCAAACTCTGTGCCTCTTTGCTTGACATCATGGGAAAATCCAAATAAATCAGCCAAGACCTCAGAAAGAAAATTGTACACCCCCACTAGTCTGGTTCATCCTTGGGAGCAATTTCCAAATGCCTGAAGGTACCAAGTTCATCTATCTGTACAGTCGTGGCCAAAAGTTTTAAGAATGACACAAATGTTTATTTCCACAAAATGTGCTAATTCAGTGTCTTTAGATATTTTTGTCAGATGTTACTATGGAATACTGAAGTATAATTACAAGCATTTCATAAGTGTCAAAGGCTTTTATTGACAATTACATGAAGTAGATGTAAAAGAGTCAATATTTGCAGTGTTGACCCTTCTTTTTCAAGACCTCTGCAATCCGTCCTTGCATGCTGTCAATTAACTTCTGGGCCACATCCTGACTGATGGCAGCCCATTCTTGCATAATCAATGCTTGGAGTTTGTCAGAATTTGTGGGTTTTTGTTTGTCCACCCACCTCTTGAGGATTGACCACACGTTCTCAATGGGATTAATGGTCTGGGGAGTTTTCCTGGCCATGGACCCAAAATATTGATGTTTTGTTCCCCGATCCATTTAGTTATTCACTTTTGCCTCCAGCATGAAGGTGCTCCATCATGCTGGAAAAGGCATTGTTCGTCACCAAACTGTTCCTGGATGGTTGGGAGAAGTTGCTCTTGAGGGATGTGTTGGTACCATTCTTTATTCGTGGCTGTGTTCTTTCGCAAAATTGTGAGTGAGCCCACTCCCCTGGCTGAGAAGCAACCCCACACATGAATGGTCTCAGGATGCTTTACTGTTGGCATGACACAGGACTGATGGTAGCTCTCACCTGGTCTTCTCCGGACAAGCTTTTTTCCAGATGCCCCAAACAATCAGAAAGGGGATTCATCAGAGAAAATTACTTTACCCCAGTCCTCAGCAGTCCAATCCCTGTACCTTTTGCAGAATATCAGTCTGTCCCTGATGTTTTTCCTGGAGAGAAGTGGCTTCTTTGCTGCCCTTCTTGACACCAGAACATCCTCCAAAAGTCCCACTCTCCTTTTGAAGCTTCCAGTCTGTTATTCAAACTCAATCAGCATGACAGAGTGATCTCCAGCCTTGTCCTCATCAACACTCACACCTGTGTTAACGAGAGAATCACTGACATGATATCAGCTGGTCCTTTTGTGGCAGGGCTGAAATGCGGTGGAATTCTGGGGGGGGGATTCAGTTTATTTGCATGGCAAAGAGGGACTTTGCAATTCATTGCAATTCATCTGATCACTCTTCATAACAATCCGGATTATATGCATATTGCCATCATACAAACTGAGGCAGCAGACTTTGTGAAAATTTATATTTGTGTTTTTCTCAAAACTTTAGTACGCAAGAGTAATAACCATGGCAACACGCAGCCATTATACAACTCAGGAAGGAGTTGCGTTCTGTCTCCTAGAGATGAACGTACATTGGTGTGAAAAGTGCAAATCAATCCCAGAACAACAGAAAAGGACATTGTGTAGATGCTGGAATGAAACAGGTACAAAAGCATCTATATCCACAGTAAAACGAGTCCTATATCAACATGACCTGAAAGGCCGCTCAGCAAGGAAGAAGCCACTGCTCCAAAACCACCATAAAAAATCAAGACTACGCACATGGGACAAAGGTTGTACTTTTTGGAGAAATGTCCTCTAGTCTGATGAAACAAAAATAGAACTGTTTGGCCATAATGACCATCGTTATGTTTGGAGGAAAAAAGGGGGAAGCTTGCAAGCCGAAGATTACCATCCCAACCATGAAGCAATTTGTAAGTCGCTCTGGATAAGAGCGTCTGCTAAATGACTTAAATGTAAATGTAAATGTAAGCACGGGGGTGGCAGCATCATGTTGTGGGGGTGGCAGCATCATGTTGTGGGGGTGCTTTGCTGCAGAAGGGACTGAAGCACTTCACAAAATAGATGGCATCATGAGGGAGGAGACAAGACATCAGTCAGGAAGTTAAAGCTTGGTCGCAATCGGGTCTTCCAAATGGACAATGACCCCAAGCATACTTCCAAAGTTGTGGCAAAATGGCTTAAGGACAACAAAGTCAAGGTATTGGAGTGACCATCACAAAGCCCTGACCTCAATCCTATAGAACATTTGTTGGCAGAACGGACAAAACGTGGGCTACAAACCTGATTCAGTTACACCAGATCTGTCAGGAGGAATGGGCCAGAATTCACCCAACTTATTGTGGGAAGCTTGTGGAAGGCTACCCAAAACATTTGACCCAAGTTAAACAATTTAAAGGCAGTGCTACCAAATACTAATTGAGTGCATGTAAACTTCTGATCCACTGGGAATGTGATGAAAGAAATAAAAGCTGAAATTAATAATTTTCTCTACTATTATTCTGACATTTCACATTCTTAAAATAAAGTGGTGATCCTAACTGACCTAAGACAGAGAATTTTTACTAGGATTAAATGTCAGGAATTGTTTGAATATATTTGGCTAAGGTGTATGTTAACTTTCGACTTCAAATATATCCAAAGCTTTGCCTGACAGGGAGGAATATCCTGTAAAATACTGTAGGAATAAATAAACCTATTGTAGGTGGTTCTTACACAGTAAAGAATCAGGAATATCTCATGCGGTGTAATTCCAAGGTATTTGTGTTATAATTCTGTAATCCTGTTACCAAAGCACTATAAAGAACACAGGAGGACATCAGAATATAAAACATGCTCCCATGATCCTCTGCTTTCTGCATCATGTATTTATTAGCTTGTTATGTTCTAATGGTTTCATTAAATGTTTACCAGCCCCTGTCATAACACTAAAGTATGAACTACTAAAGCCTTCAGTCTCTTGAAGGGATTTCTGGCATTTCTACTTAAAAAACAAACAAGAAACAATAAATATATAAGGATCCCTATATAGAGACCAAAAGCTCTCTTTTCAGGAAGCATATACTGCAACACTTCCTATTTTATCCCTATATAGAGACCAACAGCTCTCTTTTCAGGAAGCATATACTGCAACACTTCCTATTTTATCCCTATATAGAGACCAACAGCTCTCTTTTCAGGAAGCATATACTGCAACACTTCCTATTTTATCCCTATATAGAGACCAACAGCTCTCTTTTCAGGAAGCATATACTGCAACACTTCCTATTTTATCCCTATATAGGGACCAACAGCTCTCTTTTCAGGAAGCATATACTGCAACACTTCCTATTTTATCCCTATATAGGGACCAACAGCTCTCTTTTCAGGAAGCATATACTGCAACACTTCCTATTTTATCCCTATATAGGGACCAAAGCTCTCTCCTATTTTTTCAGGAAGCATATACTGCAACACTTCCTATTTTATCCCTATATAGAGACCAACAGCTCTCTTTTCAGGAAGCATATACTGCAACACTTCCTATTTTATCCCTATATAGAGACCAACAGCTCTCTTTTCAGGAAGCATATACTGCAACACTTCCTATTTTATCCCTATATAGAGACCAACAGCTCTCTTTTCAGGAAGCATATACTACAACACTTCCCATTTGAGTTGCCTGATTATTTGAGCTAATCCTGAGTTTCATTAGAATCATCTGTAACTCCTAGAGTCATTTACAACACCCTTCTCTCTTATCGTAGCCTAATCTTATATTCCTGTTCAATCCTCTTCCAGATCCTCTGCTAGGGGATTATCACGCCACAATACCGTTATCAAAAGAAATGCCTTGAATTCTGGGAAAC
>NC_088413.1:85459206-85501706 GCF_034236695.1 Oncorhynchus nerka | reverse complement strand
TATGTGACTAGGGGATGTTATAGGGGATGGTCCAGGGGCTATGTGACTAGGGGATGTTATAGGGGGTGGCCCAGGGGCTATGTGACTAGGGGATGTTATAGTGGGTGGCCCAGGGGCTATGTGACTAGGGGATGTTATAGTGGGTGGCCCAGGGGCTATGTGACTAGGGGATGTTATAGTGGGTGGCCCAGGGGCTATGTGACTAGGGGATGTTATAGTGGGTGGCCCAGGGGCTATGGTATGTTATAGGGGGTGGCCCAGGGGCAATGGTATGTTATAGGGGTGGCCCAGGGGCAATGGGATGTTATAGTGGGTGGCCCAGGGCCAATGGGATGTTATAGTGGGTGGCCCAGGGGCTATGGGATGTTATAGTGGGTGGCCCAGGGGCAATGTGATGTTATAGTGGGTGGCCCAGGGCCAATGGGATGTTATAGTGGGTGGCCCAGGGGCTATGGGATGTTATAGTGGGTGGCCCAGGGGCAATGGGATGTTATAGTGGGTGGCCCAGGGGCAATGTGATGTTATAGTGGGTGGCCCAGGGCCAATGGGATGTTATAGTGGGTGGCCCAGGGGCTATGGGATGTTATAGTGGGTGGCCCAGGGGCAATGTGATGTTATAGTGGGTGGCCCAGGGCCAATGGGATGTTATAGTGGGTGGCCCAGGGGCAATGTGATGTTATAGTGGGTGGCCCAGGGGCAATGTGATGTTATAGTGGGTGGCCCAGGGCCAATGGGATGTTATAGTGGGTGGCCCAGGGGCTATGGGATGTTATAGGGGTGGCCCAGGGGCAATGTGATGTTATAGTGGGTGGCCCAGGGCCAATGGGATGTTATAGTGGGTGGCCCAGGGGCTATGGGATGTTATAGTGGGTGGCCCAGGGCCAATGGGATGTTATAGTGGGTGGCCCAGGGGCAATGTGACTAGGGGATGTTATAGTGGGTGGCCCAGGGGCTATGTGACTAGGGGATGTTATAGGGGATGGTCCAGGGGCTATGTGACTAGGGGATGTTATAGTGGGTGGCCCAGGGGCAATGTGACTAGGGGATGTTATAGTGGGTGGCCCAGGGGCTATGTGACTAGGGGATGTTATAGGGGATGGTCCAGGGGCTATGTGACTAGGGGATGTTATAGTGGGTGGCCCAGGGGCAATGTGACTAGGGGATGTTATAGTGGGTGGCCCAGGGGCAATGTGACTAGGGGATGTTATAGTGGGTGGCCCAGGGGCTATGGGATGTTATAGTGGGTGGTCCAGGGGCAATGTGACTAGGGGATGTTATAGTGGGTGGGCCAGGGGCAATGTGACTAGGGGATGTTATAGTGGGTGGCCCAGGGGCAATGTGACTAGGGGATGTTATAGTGGGTGGCCCAGGGGCTATGTGACTAGGGGATGTTATAGTGGGTGGCCCAGGGGCTATGGGATGTTATAGTGGGTGGCCCAGGGGCTATGGGATGTTATAGTGGGTGGCCCAGGGGCTATGGGATGTTATAGTGGGTGGCCCAGGGGCTATGGGACTAGGGGATGTTATAGTGGGTGGCCCAGGGGCAATGGGATGTTATAGTGGGTGGCCCAGGGGCAATGGGACTAGGGGATGTTATAGTGGGTGGCCCAGGGGCTATGTGACTAGGGGATGTTATAGTGGGTGGCCCAGGGGCTATGGGATGTTATAGTGGGTGGCCCAGGGGCTATGGGATGTTATAGTGGGTGGCCCAGGGGCTATGGGATGTTATAGTGGGTGGCCCAGGGGCTATGTGACTAGGGGATGTTATAGTGGGTGGCCCAGGGGCTATGGGACTAGGGGATGTTATAGTGGGTGGCCCAGGGGCTATGGGATGTTATAGTGGCTGGCCCAGGGGCTATGTGACTAGGGGATGTTATAGTGGGTGGCCCAGGGGCTATGTGACTAGGGGATGTTATAGTGGGTGGCCCAGGGGCTATGGGACTAGGGGATGTTATAGTGGGTGGCCCAGGGGCTATGTGACTAGGGGATGTTATAGTGGGTGGCCCAGGGGCTATGTGACTAGGGGATGTTATAGTGGGTGGCCCAGGGGCTATGGGACTAGGGGATGTTATAGTGGGTGGCCCAGGGGCTATGTGACTAGGGGATGTTATAGTGGGTGGCCCAGGGGCTATGTGACTAGGGGATGTTATAGTGGGTGGCCCAGGGGCTATGGTATGTTATAGGGGGTGGCCCAGGGGCAATGGTATGTTATAGGGGTGGCCCAGGGGCAATGGGATGTTATAGTGGGTGGCCCAGGGCCAATGGGATGTTATAGTGGGTGGCCCAGGGGCTATGGGATGTTATAGTGGGTGGCCCAGGGGCAATGTGATGTTATAGTGGGTGGCCCAGGGCCAATGGGATGTTATAGTGGGTGGCCCAGGGGCTATGGGATGTTATAGTGGGTGGCCCAGGGGCAATGGGATGTTATAGTGGGTGGCCCAGGGGCAATGTGATGTTATAGTGGGTGGCCCAGGGCCAATGGGATGTTATAGTGGGTGGCCCAGGGGCTATGGGATGTTATAGTGGGTGGCCCAGGGGCAATGTGATGTTATAGTGGGTGGCCCAGGGCCAATGGGATGTTATAGTGGGTGGCCCAGGGGCAATGTGATGTTATAGTGGGTGGCCCAGGGGCAATGTGATGTTATAGTGGGTGGCCCAGGGCCAATGGGATGTTATAGTGGGTGGCCCAGGGGCTATGGGATGTTATAGTGGGTGGCCCAGGGGCAATGTGATGTTATAGTGGGTGGCCCAGGGGCAATGTGATGTTATAGTGGGTGGCCCAGGGCCAATGGGATGTTATAGTGGGTGGCCCAGGGCCAATGGGATGTTATAGTGGGTGGCCCAGGGGCAATGTGATGTTATAGTGGGTGGCCCAGGGCCAATGGGATGTTATAGTGGGTGGCCCAGGGGCTATGTGACTAGGGGATGTTATAGGGGATGGTCCAGGGGCTATGTGACTAGGGGATGTTATAGGGGGTGGCCCAGGGGCTATGTGACTAGGGGATGTTATAGTGGGTGGCCCAGGGGCTATGTGACTAGGGGATGTTATAGTGGGTGGCCCAGGGGCTATGTGACTAGGGGATGTTATAGTGGGTGGCCCAGGGGCTATGTGACTAGGGGATGTTATAGTGGGTGGCCCAGGGGCTATGGTATGTTATAGGGGGTGGCCCAGGGGCAATGGTATGTTATAGGGGGTGGCCCAGGGGCAATGGGATGTTATAGTGGGTGGCCCAGGGCCAATGGGATGTTATAGTGGGTGGCCCAGGGGCTATGGGATGTTATAGTGGGTGGCCCAGGGGCAATGTGATGTTATAGTGGGTGGCCCAGGGCCAATGGGATGTTATAGTGGGTGGCCCAGGGGCTATGGGATGTTATAGTGGGTGGCCCAGGGGCAATGGGATGTTATAGTGGGTGGCCCAGGGGCAATGTGATGTTATAGTGGGTGGCCCAGGGCCAATGGGATGTTATAGTGGGTGGCCCAGGGGCTATGGGATGTTATAGTGGGTGGCCCAGGGGCAATGTGATGTTATAGTGGGTGGCCCAGGGCCAATGGGATGTTATAGTGGGTGGCCCAGGGGCAATGTGATGTTATAGTGGGTGGCCCAGGGGCAATGTGATGTTATAGTGGGTGGCCCAGGGCCAATGGGATGTTATAGTGGGTGGCCCAGGGGCTATGGGATGTTATAGGGGTGGCCCAGGGGCAATGTGATGTTATAGTGGGTGGCCCAGGGCCAATGGGATGTTATAGTGGGTGGCCCAGGGGCTATGGGATGTTATAGTGGGTGGCCCAGGGCCAATGGGATGTTATAGTGGGTGGCCCAGGGGCAATGTGACTAGGGGATGTTATAGTGGGTGGCCCAGGGGCTATGTGACTAGGGGATGTTATAGGGGATGGTCCAGGGGCTATGTGACTAGGGGATGTTATAGTGGGTGGCCCAGGGGCAATGTGACTAGGGGATGTTATAGTGGGTGGCCCAGGGGCTATGTGACTAGGGGATGTTATAGGGGATGGTCCAGGGGCTATGTGACTAGGGGATGTTATAGTGGGTGGCCCAGGGGCAATGTGACTAGGGGATGTTATAGTGGGTGGCCCAGGGGCAATGTGACTAGGGGATGTTATAGTGGGTGGCCCAGGGGCTATGGGATGTTATAGTGGGTGGTCCAGGGGCAATGTGACTAGGGGATGTTATAGTGGGTGGGCCAGGGGCAATGGTATGTTATAGTGGGTGGCCCAGGGGCTATGTGACTAGGGGATGTTATAGTGGGTGGGCCAGGGGCAATGGTATGTTATAGGGGGTGGCCCAGGGGCTATGTGACTAGGGGATGTTATAGTGGGTGGGCCAGGGGCAATGGTATGTTATAGTGGGTGGCCCAGGGGCTATGTGACTAGGGGATGTTATAGTGGGTGGGCCAGGGGCAATGGTATGTTATAGGGGGTGGCCCAGGGGCAATGGTATGTTATAGGGGGTGGCCCAGGGGCAATGGGATGTTATAGTGGGTGGCCCAGGGCCAATGGGATGTTATAGTGGGTGGCCCAGGGGCTATGGGATGTTATAGTGGGTGGCCCAGGGGCAATGTGATGTTATAGTGGGTGGCCCAGGGCCAATGGGATGTTATAGTGGGTGGCCCAGGGGCTATGGGATGTTATAGTGGGTGGCCCAGGGGCAATGGGATGTTATAGTGGGTGGCCCAGGGGCAATGTGATGTTATAGTGGGTGGCCCAGGGCCAATGGGATGTTATAGTGGGTGGCCCAGGGGCTATGGGATGTTATAGTGGGTGGCCCAGGGGCAATGTGATGTTATAGTGGGTGGCCCAGGGCCAATGGGATGTTATAGTGGGTGGCCCAGGGGCAATGTGATGTTATAGTGGGTGGCCCAGGGGCAATGTGATGTTATAGTGGGTGGCCCAGGGCCAATGGGATGTTATAGTGGGTGGCCCAGGGGCTATGGGATGTTATAGGGGGTGGCCCAGGGGCAATGTGATGTTATAGTGGGTGGCCCAGGGCCAATGGGATGTTATAGTGGGTGGCCCAGGGGCTATGGGATGTTATAGTGGGTGGCCCAGGGCCAATGGGATGTTATAGTGGGTGGCCCAGGGGCAATGTGACTAGGGGATGTTATAGTGGGTGGCCCAGGGGCTATGTGACTAGGGGATGTTATAGGGGATGGTCCAGGGGCTATGTGACTAGGGGATGTTATAGTGGGTGGCCCAGGGGCAATGTGACTAGGGGATGTTATAGTGGGTGGCCCAGGGGCTATGTGACTAGGGGATGTTATAGGGGATGGTCCAGGGGCTATGTGACTAGGGGATGTTATAGTGGGTGGCCCAGGGGCAATGTGACTAGGGGATGTTATAGTGGGTGGCCCAGGGGCAATGTGACTAGGGGATGTTATAGTGGGTGGCCCAGGGGCTATGGGATGTTATAGTGGGTGGTCCAGGGGCAATGTGACTAGGGGATGTTATAGTGGGTGGTCCAGGGGCAATGTGACTAGGGGATGTTATAGTGGGTGGCCCAGGGGCTATGGGATGTTATAGTGGGTGGCCCAGGGGCAATGTGACTAGGGGATGTTATAGTGGGTGGTCCAGGGGCTATGGGATGTTATAGTGGGTGGCCCAGGGGCTATGGGATGTTATAGTGGGTGGTCCAGGGGCTATGGGATGTTATAGTGGGTGGCCCAGGGGCTATGGGATGTTATAGTGGGTGGCCCAGGGGCTATGGGATGTTATAGGGGGTGGTCCAGGGGCTATGGGATGTTATAGTGGGTGGCCCAGGGGCTATGGGATGTTATAGTGGGTGGCCCAGGGGCTATGGGATGTTATAGTGGGTGGCCCAGGGGCTATGGGATGTTATAGTGGGTGGCCCAGGGGCTATGGGATGTTATAGGGGTGGTCCAGGGGCTATGGGATGTTATAGTGGGTGGCCCAGGGCCAATGGGATGTTATAGTGGGTGGCCCAGGGCCAATGGGATGTTATAGTGGGTGGCCCAGGGCCAATGGGATGTTATAGTGGGTGGCCCAGGGCCAATGGGATGTTATAGTGGGTGGCCCAGGGGCTATGGGATGTTATAGTGGGTGGCCCAGGGCCAATGGGATGTTATAGTGGCTGGCCCAGGGCCAATGGGATGTTATAGTGGGTGGCCCAGGGGCTATGGGATGTTATAGTGGGTGGCCCAGGGCCAATGGGATGTTATAGTGGGTGGCCCAGGGGCTATGGGATGTTATAGTGGGTGGCCCAGGGGCTATGGGATGTTATAGTGGGTGGCCCAGGGGCTATGTGATGTTATAGTGGGTGGCCCAGGGCCAATGGGATGTTATAGTGGGTGGCCCAGGGGCTATGGGATGTTATAGTGGGTGGCCCAGGGCCAATGGGATGTTATAGTGGGTGGCCCAGGGGCAATGTGACTAGGGGATGTTATAGTGGGTGGCCCAGGGGCTATGTGACTAGGGGATGTTATAGGGGATGGTCCAGGGGCTATGTGACTAGGGGATGTTATAGTGGGTGGCCCAGGGGCAATGTGACTAGGGGATGTTATAGTGGGTGGCCCAGGGGCAATGTGACTAGGGGATGTTATAGTGGGTGGCCCAGGGGCTATGGGATGTTATAGTGGGTGGTCCAGGGGCAATGTGACTAGGGGATGTTATAGTGGGTGGTCCAGGGGCAATGTGACTAGGGGATGTTATAGTGGGTGGCCCAGGGGCTATGGGATGTTATAGTGGGTGGCCCAGGGGCAATGTGACTAGGGGATGTTATAGTGGGTGGTCCAGGGGCTATGGGATGTTATAGTGGGTGGCCCAGGGGCTATGGGATGTTATAGTGGGTGGTCCAGGGGCTATGGGATGTTATAGTGGGTGGCCCAGGGGCTATGGGATGTTATAGTGGGTGGCCCAGGGGCTATGGGATGTTATAGGGGGTGGTCCAGGGGCTATGGGATGTTATAGTGGGTGGCCCAGGGGCTATGGGATGTTATAGTGGGTGGCCCAGGGGCTATGGGATGTTATAGTGGGTGGCCCAGGGGCTATGGGATGTTATAGTGGGTGGCCCAGGGGCTATGGGATGTTATAGGGGGTGGTCCAGGGGCTATGGGATGTTATAGTGGGTGGCCCAGGGCCAATGGGATGTTATAGTGGGTGGCCCAGGGCCAATGGGATGTTATAGTGGGTGGCCCAGGGCCAATGGGATGTTATAGTGGGTGGCCCAGGGCCAATGGGATGTTATAGTGGGTGGCCCAGGGGCTATGGGATGTTATAGTGGGTGGCCCAGGGCCAATGGGATGTTATAGTGGCTGGCCCAGGGCCAATGGGATGTTATAGTGGGTGGCCCAGGGGCTATGGGATGTTATAGTGGGTGGCCCAGGGCCAATGGGATGTTATAGTGGGTGGCCCAGGGGCTATGGGATGTTATAGTGGGTGGCCCAGGGGCTATGGGATGTTATAGTGGGTGGCCCAGGGGCTATGTGATGTTATAGTGGGTGGCCCAGGGCCAATGGGATGTTATAGTGGGTGGCCCAGGGGCTATGGGATGTTATAGTGGGTGGCCCAGGGCCAATGGGATGTTATAGTGGGTGGCCCAGGGGCTATGGGATGTTATAGTGGGTGGCCCAGGGCTATGGGATGTTATAGTGGGTGGCCCAGGGGCTATGGGATGTTATAGTGGGTGGCCCAGGGGCTATGGGATGTTATAGTGGGTGGCCCAGGGGCTATGGGATGTTATAGTGGGTGGCCCAGGGGCTATGGGATGTTATAGTGGGTGGCCCAGGGGCTATGGGATGTTATAGTGGGTGGCCCAGGGGCTATGGGATGTTATAGTGGGTGGCCCAGGGGCTATGGGATGTTATAGTGGGTGGCCCAGGGCTATGGGATGTTATAGTGGGTGGCCCAGGGGCTATGGGATGTTATAGTGGGTGGCCCAGGGGCTATGGGATGTTATAGTGGGTGGCCCAGGGGCTATGGGATGTTATAGTGGGTGGCCCAGGGGCTATGGGATGTTATAGTGGGTGGCCCAGGGGCTATGGGATGTTATAGTGGGTGGCCCAGGGCCAATGGGATGTTATAGTGGGTGGCCCAGGGGCTATGGGATGTTATAGTGGGTGGCCCAGGGGCTATGGGATGTTATAGTGGGTGGCCCAGGGCCAATGGGATGTTATAGTGGGTGGTCCAGGGGCCAATGGGATGTTATAGTGGGTGGCCCAGGGGCTATGGGATGTTATAGTGGGTGGCCCAGGGGCCAATGGGATGTTATAGTGGGTGGCCCAGGGGCCAATGGGATGTTATAGTGGGTGGCCCAGGGGCTATGTGATGTTATAGTGGGTGGCCCAGGGGCCAATGGGATGTTATAGTGGGTGGCCCAGGGGCTATGGGATGTTATAGTGGGTGGCCCAGGGGCCAATGGGATGTTATAGTGGGTGGCCCAGGGGCCAATGGGATGTTATAGTGGGTGGCCCAGGGGCTATGGGATGTTATAGTGGGTGGCCCAGGGGCTATGTGATGTTATAGTGGGTGGCCCAGGGGCTATGTGATGTTATAGTGGGTGGCCCAGGGGCTATGTGATGTTATAGTGGGTGGCCCAGGGGCTATGGGATGTTATAGTGGGTGGCCCAGGGGCTATGTGATGTTATAGTGGGTGGCCCAGGGGCTATGGGATGTTATAGTGGGTGGCCCAGGGGCAATGGGATGTTATAGTGGGTGGCCCAGGGGCTATGTGATGTTATAGTGGGTGGCCCAGGGGCTAGGGGATGTTATAGTGGGTGGCCCAGGGGCTATGTGATGTTATAGTGGGTGGCCCAGGGGCTATGTGATGTTATAGTGGGTGGCCCAGGGGCTATGTGATGTTATAGTGGGTGGCCCAGGGGCTAGGGGATGTTATAGTGGGTGGCCCAGGGGCTATGGGATGTTATAGTGGGTGGCCCAGGGGCTAGGGGATGTTATAGTGGGTGGCCCAGGGGCTATGTGATGTTATAGTGGGTGGCCCAGGGGCTATGTGATGTTATAGTGGGTGGCCCAGGGGCTATGGGATGTTATAGTGGGTGGCCCAGGGGCTATGGGATGTTATAGTGGGTGGCCCAGGGGCTATGGGATGTTATAGTGGGTGGCCCAGGGGCTATGGGATGTTATAGTGGGTGGGCCAGGGGCCAATGGGATGTTATAGTGGGTGGCCCAGGGGCTATGGGATGTTATAGTGGGTGGGCCTGGGGCTATGGGATGTTATAGTGGGTGGCCCAGGGGCTATGGGATGTTATAGTGGGTGGCCCAGGGGCTATGTGACTAGGGGATGTTATAGGGGGTGGCCCAGGGGCTATGTGACTAGGGGATGTTATAGTGGGTGGTCCAGGGGCTATGGGATGTTATAGTGGGTGGCCCAGGGGCTATGTGACTAGGGGATGTTATAGGGGGTGGCCCAGGGGCTATGTGACTAGGGGATGTTATAGTGGGTGGCCCTGGGGCTATGTGACTAGGGGATGTTATAGTGGGTGGCCCAGGGGCTATGTGACTAGGGGATGTTATAGTGGGTGGCCCAGGGGCTATGGGATGTTATAGTGGGTGGCCCAGGGGCCAATGGGATGTTATAGTGGGTGGCCCAGGGGCTATGGGATGTTATAGGGGATGGCCCAGGGGCAATGTGACTAGGGGATGTTATAGTGGGTGGCCCAGGGGCCAATGGGATGTTATAGTGGGTGGCCCAGGGGCAATGTGACTAGGGGATGTTATAGTGGGTGGTCCAGGGGCTATGGGATGTTATAGTGGATGGTCCAGGGGCTATGGGATGTTATAGTGGATGGTCCAGGGGCTATGGGATGTTATAGTGGATGGTCCAGGGGCAATGGGATGTTATAGTGGATGGTCCAGGGGCTATGGGATGTTATAGTGGATGGTCCAGGGGCTATGGGATGTTATAGTGGATGGTCCAGGGGCTATGGGATGTTATAGGGGGTGGCCCAGGGGCAATGGGATGTTATAGTGGATGGTCCAGGGGCTATGGGATGTTATAGTGGATGGTCCAGGGGCTATGGGATGTTATAGTGGATGGTCCAGGGGCTATGGGATGTTATAGTGGATGGTCCAGGGGCTATGTGACTAGGGGATGTTATAGTGGGTGGTCCAGGGGCTATGGGATGTTATAGTGGATGGCCCAGGGGCTATGGGATGTTATAGTGGGTGGTCCAGGGGCTATGGGATGTTATAGTGGATGGCCCAGGGGCTATGTGACTAGGGGATGTTATAGTGGGTGGCCCAGGGGCTATGGGATGTTATAGTGGATGGCCCAGGGGCTATGTGACTAGGGGATGTTATAGTGGGTGGTCCAGGGGCTATGGGATGTTATAGTGGATGGCCCAGGGGCTATGGGATGTTATAGTGGGTGGTCCAGGGGCTATGGGATGTTATAGTGGATGGTCCAGGGGCTATGGGATGTTATAGTGGATGGCCCAGGGGCTATGGGATGTTATAGTGGGTGGTCCAGGGGCTATGGGATGTTATAGTGGATGGTCCAGGGGCTATGGGATGTTATAGTGGATGGCCCAGGGGCTATGGGATGTTATAGTGGGTGGTCCAGGGGCTATGGGATGTTATAGTGGATGGTCCAGGGGCTATGGGATGTTATAGTGGGTGGCCCAGGGGCAATGGGATGTTATAGTGGGTGGCCCAGGGGCTATGGGATGTTATAGTGGGTGGCCCAGGGGCTATGGGATGTTATAGTGGGTGGCCCAGGGGCAATGGGATGTTATAGTGGGTGGCCCAGGGGCTATGGGATGTTATAGTGGGTGGCCCAGGGGCTATGGGATGTTATAGTGGGTGGCCCAGGGGCTATGGGATGTTATAGTGGGTGGCCCAGGGGCAATGGGATGTTATAGTGGGTGGCCCAGGGGCTATGGGATGTTATAGTGGGTGGCCCAGGGGCTATGGGATGTTATAGTGGGTGGTCCAGGGGCTATGGGATGTTATAGGGGATGGTCCAGGGGCTATGTGACTAGGGGATGTTATAGTGGGTGGTCCAGGGCTATGTGACTAGGGGATGTTATAGTGGGTGGCCCAGGGGCTATGTGACTAGGGGATGTTATAGTGGGTGGCCCAGGGGCTATGTGACTAGGGGATGTTATAGTGGGTGGCCCAGGGGCTATGTGACTAGGGATGTTATAGTGGGTGGCCCAGGGGCTATGTGACTAGGGGATGTTATAGTGGGTGGCCCAGGGGCTATGGGATGTTATAGTGGGTGGCCCAGGGGCTATGGGATGTTATAGGGGATGGTCCAGGGGCTATGGGATGTTATAGTGGGTGGCCCAGGGGCTATGTGACTAGGGGATGTTATAGTGGGTGGCCCAGGGCTATGGGATGTTATAGTGGGTGGCCCAGGGCTATGGGATGTTATAGTGGGTGGCCCAGGGGCTATGGGATGTTATAGTGGGTGGCCCAGGGGCTATGGGATGTTATAGTGGGTGGCCCAGGGGCTATGGGATGTTATAGTGGGTGGCCCAGGGGCTATGGGATGTTATAGTGGGTGGCCCAGGGGCCAATGGGATGTTATAGTGGGTGGCCCAGGGGCCAATGGGATGTTATAGTGGGTGGCCCAGGGGCTATGGGATGTTATAGTGGGTGGCCCAGGGGCTATGGGATGTTATAGTGGGTGGCCCAGGGGCCAATGGGATGTTATAGGGGGTGGCCCAGGGGCCAATGGGATGTTATAGGGGGTGGCCCAGGGGCAATGGGATGTTATAGTGGGTGGCCCAGGGGCTATGGGATGTTATAGTGGGTGGCCCAGGGGCTATGGGATGTTATAGTGGGTGGCCCAGGGGCTATGGGATGTTATAGTGGGTGGCCCAGGGGCTATGGGATGTTATAGTGGGTGGCCCAGGGGCTATGGGATGTTATAGTGGGTGGCCCAGGGGCTATGGGATGTTATAGTGGGTGGCCCAGGGGCAATGGGATGTTATAGTGGGTGGCCCAGGGGCTATGGGATGTTATAGTGGGTGGCCCAGGGGCTATGGGATGTTATAGTGGGTGGTCCAGGGGCTATGGGATGTTATAGGGGATGGTCCAGGGGCTATGTGACTAGGGGATGTTATAGTGGGTGGTCCAGGGGCTATGTGACTAGGGGATGTTATAGTGGGTGGCCCAGGGGCTATGTGACTAGGGGATGTTATAGTGGGTGGCCCAGGGGCTATGTGACTAGGGGATGTTATAGTGGGTGGCCCAGGGGCTATGTGACTAGGGGATGTTATAGTGGGTGGCCCAGGGGCTATGTGACTAGGGGATGTTATAGTGGGTGGCCCAGGGGCTATGGGATGTTATAGTGGGTGGCCCAGGGGCTATGGGATGTTATAGGGGATGGTCCAGGGGCTATGGGATGTTATAGTGGGTGGCCCAGGGGCTATGTGACTAGGGGATGTTATAGTGGGTGGCCCAGGGGCTATGGGATGTTATAGTGGGTGGCCCAGGGGCTATGGGATGTTATAGTGGGTGGCCCAGGGGCTATGGGATGTTATAGTGGGTGGCCCAGGGGCTATGGGATGTTATAGTGGGTGGCCCAGGGGCTATGGGATGTTATAGTGGGTGGCCCAGGGGCTATGGGATGTTATAGTGGGTGGCCCAGGGGCCAATGGGATGTTATAGTGGGTGGCCCAGGGGCCAATGGGATGTTATAGTGGGTGGCCCAGGGGCTATGGGATGTTATAGTGGGTGGCCCAGGGGCTATGGGATGTTATAGTGGGTGGCCCAGGGGCCAATGGGATGTTATAGGGGGTGGCCCAGGGGCCAATGGGATGTTATAGGGGGTGGCCCAGGGGCAATGGGATGTTATAGTGGGTGGCCCAGGGGCTATGGGATGTTATAGTGGGTGGCCCAGGGGCTATGGGATGTTATAGTGGGTGGCCCAGGGGCTATGGGATGTTATAGTGGGTGGCCCAGGGGCTATGGGATGTTATAGTGGGTGGCCCAGGGGCTATGGGATGTTATAGTGGGTGGCACAGGGGCTATGGGATGTTATAGTGGGTGGCCCAGGGGCTATGGGATGTTATAGGGGGTGGGCCAGGGGCAATGGGATGTTATAGTGGGTGGCCCAGGGGCTATGGGATGTTATAGTGGGTGGCCCAGGGGCTATGGGATGTTATAGTGGGTGGCCCAGGGGCTATGGGATGTTATAGTGGGTGGCCCAGGGGCTATGTGACTAGGGGATGTTATAGTGGGTGGCCCAGGGGCTATGGGATGTTATAGTGGGTGGCCCAGGGGCTATGTGACTAGGGGATGTTATAGTGGGTGGCCCAGGGGCTATGGGATGTTATAGTGGGTGGCCCAGGGGCTATGGGATGTTATAGTGGGTGGCCCAGGGGCTATGGGATGTTATAGTGGGTGGCCCAGGGGCTATGGGATGTTATAGTGGGTGGCCCAGGGGCTATGGGATGTTATAGGGGATGGTCCAGGGGCTATGGGATGTTATAGGGGATGGTCCAGGGGCTATGTGACTATGGGATGTTATAGTGGGTGGCCCAGGGGCTAAGGGATGTTATAGTGGGTGGCCCAGGGGCTAAGGGATGTTATAGTGGGTGGCCCAGGGGCTATGGGATGTTATAGTGGGTGGCCCAGGGGCCAATGGGATGTTATAGTGGGTGGCCCAGGGGCTATGGGATGTTATAGTGGGTGGCCCAGGGGCCAATGGGATGTTATAGTGGGTGGCCCAGGGGCTATGGGATGTTATAGTGGGTGGCCCAGGGGCTAAGGGATGTTATAGTGGGTGGCCCAGGGGCTATGGGATGTTATAGTGGGTGGCCCAGGGGCTATGGGATGTTATAGTGGGTGGCCCAGGGGCCAATGGGATGTTATAGTGGGTGGCCCAGGGGCTATGGGATGTTATAGTGGGTGGCCCAGGGGCCAATGGGATGTTATAGTGGGTGGCCCAGGGGCTATGGGATGTTATAGTGGGTGGCCCAGGGGCCAATGGGATGTTATAGTGGGTGGCCCAGGGGCTATGGGATGTTATAGTGGGTGGCCCAGGGGCCAATGGGATGTTATAGTGGGTGGCCCAGGGGCTATGGGATGTTATAGTGGGTGGCCCAGGGGCCAATGGGATGTTATAGTGGGTGGCCCAGGGGCTATGGGATGTTATAGTGGGTGGCCCAGGGGCTATGGGATGTTATAGTGGGTGGCCCAGGGGCTATGGGATGTTATAGTGGGTGGCCCAGGGGCTAAGGGATGTTATAGTGGGTGGCCCAGGGGCTATGGGATGTTATAGTGGGTGGCCCAGGGGCTATGGGATGTTATAGTGGGTGGGCCTGGGCCTTTGTGGGCCAGATAACATTGAAACACACTCACACTATATGGGATGTTATAGTGGGTGGCCCAGGGGCTATGGGATGTTATAGTGGGTGGGCCTGGGCCTTTGTGGGCCAGATAACATTGAAACACACTCACACTATTTTGTTCTATGAGTCTGGGTTGATGTAGTAATTCAGTTGAAGTTTAGTCTTAAACCAATCATATCAAATGCCTGACTGTTTTGTTGTATTGTCTGTATGTTTTTAGGGGTGGGGCCCAGGGGCCAATGGGATGTTATAGTGGGTGGCCCAGGGGCCAATGGGATGTTATAGTGGGTGGCCCAGGGGCTATGGGATGTTATAGGGGATGGTCCAGGGGCTATGTGACTAGGGGATGTTATAGTGGGTGGCCCAGGGGCCAATGGGATGTTATAGTGGGTGGCCCAGGGGCTATGGGATGTTATAGGGGATGGTCCAGGGGCTATGTGACTAGGGGATGTTATAGTGGGTGGCCCAGGGGCCAATGGGATGTTATAGTGGGTGGCCCAGGGGCTATGTGACTAGGGATGTTATAGTGGGTGGCCCAGGGGCTATGGGATGTTATAGGGGATGGTCCAGGGGCTATGTGACTAGGGGATGTTATAGTGGGTGGCCCAGGGGCCAATGGGATGTTATAGTGGGTGGCCCAGGGGCTATGTGACTAGGGGATGTTATAGTGGGTGGCCCAGGGGCTATGGGATGTTATAGGGGATGGTCCAGGGGCTATGTGACTAGGGGATGTTATAGTGGGTGGCCCAGGGGCTATGGGATGTTATAGGGGATGGTCCAGGGGCTATGTGACTAGGGGATGTTATAGTGGGTGGCCCAGGGGCCAATGGGATGTTATAGTGGGTGGCCCAGGGGCTATGTGACTAGGGGATGTTATAGTGGGTGGCCCAGGGGCTATGGGATGTTATAGGGGATGGTCCAGGGGCTATGTGACTAGGGGATGTTATAGTGGGTGGCCCAGGGGCCAATGGGATGTTATAGGGGGTGGCCCAGGGGCTATGTGACTAGGGGATGTTATAGTGGGTGGCCCAGGGACCAATGGGATGTTATAGGGGGTGGCCCAGGGGCTAAGGGGATGTTATAGTGGGTGGCCCAGGGGCTGGCCCAGGGGCTATGTGACTAGGGGATGTTATAGGGGTGGCCCAGGGCTATGTGACTAGGGGATGTTATAGGGGTGGCCCAGGGGCTATGTGACTGGGGGATGTTATAGGGGGTGGTCCAGGGGCTATGTGACTGGGGGATGTTATAGGGGGTGGTCCAGGGGCTATGTGACTGGGGGATGTTATAGGGGGTGGTCCAGGGGCTATGTGACTAGGGTATGTTATAGGGGGTGGTCCAGGGGCTATGTGACTAGGGGATGTTATAGTGGGTGGCCCAGGGGCTATGTGACTAGGGGATGTTATAGTGGGTGGCCCAGGGGCCAATGGGATGTTATAGGGGGTGGCCCAGGGGCTATGTGACTAGGGGATGTTATAGGGGGTGGCCCAGGGGCTATATGACTAGGGGATGTTATAGGGGGTGGCCCAGGGGCTATGTGACTAGGGGATGTTATAGGGGGTGGCCCAGGGGCTATGTGACTAGGGGATGTTATAGGGGGTGGCCCAGGGGCTATGTGACATGGGGATGTTATAGGGGGTGGTCCAGGGGCTATGTGGCTAGGGGATGTTATAGGGGGTGGTCCAGGAGTGAGGGGATGAAGTGGGTTGAGGGGGGGGGGCAAGTTCCATCAAGTTTACAATTTATAGACTGTAATAATTTCATACAACTAAATGTAGTTTAAATGCTGAACATTACTGTCCCTACCAACCTAGTGTGTCGCACTCACAAATGCTTCACAATGTATTTCTTTGTGGGCTATAGCCCTGAAATAACTGAAATAATATAGCCTCAATTACTAATATCCCTTTATAGGCTCCCTGTCTGGCTCCTGGCCTATTGAGAATGTATTTCTTTGTAGGCTATAGCCTTGAAATAACTGAAATAATATAGCCTCAATTACTAATATTCCTTTATATGTTCCCTGTCTGGCTCCTGGCCAATTCAGAGGGTTTATATACTGTTTAATATGACATGTAGCCTATTCAGTGTAACGACGTTCGTCTGTCGAAAGAGAGGACCGAAATGCAGCGTGGTGGTTACTCATGTTCTTTAATGAAAAAAATAGCGATACATGAAATAACTAAATAAATACAAAACAACAAACGGAACGTGAAAACCTAATTACAGCCTATCTGGTGAACACTACACAGAGACAGGAACAATCACCCACAAACACACAGTGAAACCCAGGCTACCTAAAATACGGTTCCCAATCAGAGACAACGCGAATCACCTGACTCTGATTGAGAACCGCCTCAGGCAGCCAACCTATGCTACACCCCTACTCAGCCGCAATCCCAAATCCTATAAAACCCCAATACGAAACACAACAAATAAACCCATGTCACACCCTGGCCTGACCAAATATATAACGAAAACACAAAATACTATGACCAAGGCGTGACATTCAGAGTGTTTAATATAACATGTAGCCTATTCAGAGTGTTTAATATGACATGTAGCCTATTCAGAGTGTTTAATATGACATGTAGCCTATTCAGAGTGTTAATATGACATGTAGCCTATTCAGAGTGTTAATATGACATGTAGCCTATTCAGAGTGTTTAATATGACATGTAGTCTATTCAGAGTGTTTAATATGACATGTAGTCTATTCAGAGTGTTTAATATGACATGTAGTCTATTCAGAGTGTTTAATATGACATGTAGTCTATTCAGAGTGTTTAATATGACATGTAGTCTATTCAGAGTGTTTAATATGACATGTAGTCTATTCAGAGTGTTTATATGACATGACATGTAGTCTATTCAGAGTCTATTCAGAGTGTTTAATATAACATGTAGTCTATTCAGAGTGTTTAATATGACATGTAGTCTATTCAGAGTGTTAATATACTGTTTAATATGACATGTAGTCTATTCAGAGTGTTAATATGACATGTAGTCTATTCAGAGTGTTTAATATGACATGTAGTCTATTCAGAGTGTTTAATATGACATGTAGTCTATTCAGAGTGTTAATATGACATGTAGCCTATTCAGAGGGTTTAATATGACATGTAGTCTATTCAGAGTTAATATGACATGTAGTCTATTCAGAGTGTTAATATGACATGTAGTCTATTCAGAGTGTTAATATGACATGTAGCCTATTCAGAGTGTTAATATGACATGTAGTCTATTCAGAGTGTTAATATGACATGTAGTCTATTCAGAGTGTTAATATGACATGTAGTCTATTCAGAGTGTTAATATGACATGTAGTCTATTCAGAGGGTTTAATATGACATGTAGCCTATTCAGAGTGTTTAATATGACATGTAGTCTATTCAGAGTGTTTAATATGACATGTAGTCTATTCAGAGTGTTAATATGACATGTAGCCTATTCAGAGTGTTAATATGACATGTAGTCTATTCAGAGTGTTTATATACTGTTTAATATGACATGTAGTCTATTCAGAGTGTTTATATGACATGTAGTCTATTCAGAGTGTTTAATATGACATGTAGCCTATTCAGAGTGTTAATATACTGTTTAATATGACATGTAGTCTATTCAGAGTGTTTAATATGACATGTAGTCTATTCAGAGTGTTTAATATGACTATTCAGAGGGTTTAATATGTAGTCTATTCAGAGTGTTTAATATGACATGTAGTCTATTCAGAGTGTTTAATATGACATGTAGCCTATTCAGAGTGTTAATATGACATGTAGTCTATTCAGAGTGTTTAATATGACATGTAGTCTATTCAGAGTGTTAATATGACATGTAGTCTATTCAGAGTGTTAATATGACATGTAGCCTATTCAGAGTGTTAATATACTGTTTAATATGACATGTAGTCTATTCAGAGGGTTAATATACTGTTTAATATGACATGTAGCCTATTCAGAGGGTTTAATATGACATGTAGTCTATTCAGAGGGTTTAAAATGATATGTAGCCTATTCAGAGTGTTAATATGACATGTAGCCTATTCAGAGTGTTTATATGACATGTAGCCTATTCAGAGTGTTTAATATGACATGTAGCCTATTCAGAGTGTTTAATATGACATGTAGTCTATTCAGAGTGTTAATATGACATGTAGTCTATTCAGAGTGTTAATATGACATGTAGTCTATTCAGAGTGTTTAATATGACATGTAGCCTATTCAGAGTGTTTAATATGACATGTAGTCTATTCAGAGTGTTAATATACTGTTTAATATGACATGTAGTCTATTCAGAGTGTTAATATGCTGTTTAATATGACATGTAGCCTATTCAGAGTGTTTAATATGACATGTAGTCTATTCAGAGTGTTTAATATGACATGTAGCCTATTCAGAGTGTTTAATATGACATGTAGTCTATTCAGAGTGTTAATATAACATGTAGTCTATTCAGAGGGTTTAATATGACATGTAGTCTATTCAGAGTGTTAATATGACATGTAGTCTATTCAGAGTGTTTAATATGACATGTAGCCTATTCAGAGTGTTAATATGACTGCCTATTCAGGGTGTTAATATGACATGTAGTCTATTCAGAGTGTTTAATATGTAGTCTATTGTGTTTAATATGACATGTAGTCTATTCAGAGTGTTAATATGACATGTAGTCTATTCAGAGTGTTTAATATGACATGTAGTCTATTCAGAGTGTTTAATATGACATGTAGTCTATTCAGAGTGTTAATATGCTGGTTAATATGACATGTAGTCTATTCAGAGTGTTTAATATGACATGTAGTCTATTCAGAGTGTTTAATATGACATGTTAATATGCTGGTTAATATGACATGTAGCCTATTCAGAGTGTTTAATATGACATGTAGTCTATTCAGAGTGTTAATATGCTGGTTAATATGACATGTAGCCTATTCAGAGTGTTAATATGCTGGTTAATATGACATGTAGCCTATTCAGAGTGTTTAATATGACATGTCTATTCAGAGTGTTTAATATGACTATATTCAGAGTGTTTAATATGACATGTAGTCTATTCAGAGTGTTTAATATGACATGTAGTCTATTCAGAGTGTTTAATATGACATGTAGTCTATTCTATTCAGAGTGTTTAATATGACATGTAGTCTATTCAGAGTGTTTAATATGACATGTAGCCTATTCAGAGTGTTAATATGACATGTAGTCTATTCAGAGTGTTTAATATGACATAGTCTAGCCTATTCAGAGTGTTTAATATGACATGTAGTCTATTCAGAGTGTTTAATATGACATGTAGTCTATTCAGAGTGTTTAATATGACATGTAGTCTATTCAGAGTGTTTAATATGACATGTAGCCTATTATTATAACAGTCTATTCAGAGGTTTATATACTGTTTAATATGACATGTAGTCTATTCAGAGTGTTAATAATATAGTCTATTGTTTAATATGACATGTAGTCTATTCAGAGTAGTTTAATATGACATGTAGTCTATTCAGAGTGTTTAATATGACATGTAGTCTATTCAGAGTGTTAATAGACATGTAGTCTATTAATATGACATGTAGTCTATTCAGAGTGTTTAATATGACATGTAGTCTATTCAGAGTGTTTAATATGACATGTAGTCTATTCAGAGTGTTTAATATGACATGTAGTCTATTCAGAGTGTTTAATATGACATGTAGTCTATTCAGAGTGTTTAATATGACAGTCTATTCAGAGTGTTTAATATGACATGTAGTCTATTCAGAGTGTTTAATATGACATGTAGTCTATTCAGAGTGTTAATATGACATGTAGTCTATTCAGAGTGTTAATATGACATGTAGTCTATTCAGAGTGTTTAATATGACATGTAGTCTATTCAGAGTGTTTAATATGACATGTAGTCTATTCAGAGTGTTTAATATGACATGTAGTCTATTCTATTCAGAGTCTATTGTTAATATGACATGTAGTCTATTCAGAGTGTTTAATATGACATGTAGTCTATTCAGAGTGTTAATATGCTGTTTAATATGACATGTAGCCTATTCAGAGTGTTTATTGACAGCCTATTCAGAGTTTAATATGACATGTAGTCTATTCAGAGTGTTAATATGACATGTAGCCTATTCAGAGTGTTTTATGACATGTAGCCTATTCAGAGTGTTAATATGACCTATTCAGAGTGTTAATATGACATGTAGCCTATTCAGAGTGTTTAATATGACAGTGTTAATATGACATGTAGCCTATTCAGTGTTAATAGCTGTTTAATATGACATGTAGTCTATTCAGAGTGTTTAATATGACATGTAGCCTATTCAGAGTGTTAATATGACATGTAGCCTATTCAGAGTGTTAATATGACATGTAGCCTATTCAGAGTGTTAATATGACATGTAGCCTATTCAGAGTGTTAATATGACATGTAGTCTATTCAGAGTGTTAATATGACATGTAGTCTATTCAGAGTGTTAATATGACATGTAGCCGATTCAGAGTGTTTATTATGACATGTAGTCTATTCAGAGGGTTTAATATGACATGTACATTTAAGTCATTTAGCAGACGCTCTTATCCAGAGCGACTTACAAATTGGTGCTTTCACCTTATGACATCCAGTGGAACAGCCACTTTACAATAGTGCATCTAGGTCTTTTAAGGGGGGGGAGGGGGAGGGGTGAGAAGGATTACTTTATCCTATCCTAGGTATTCCTTAAAGAGGTGGGGTTTCAGGTGTCTCCGGAAGGTGGTGATTGACTCCGCTGTCCTGGCGTCGTGAGGGAGTTTGTTCCACCATTGGGGGGCCAGAGCAGCGAACAGTTTTGACTGGGCTGAGCGGGAACTGTACTTCCTCAGTGGTAGGGAGGCGAGCAGGCCAGAGGTGGATGAACGCAGTGCCCTTGTTTGGGTGTAGGGCCTGATCAGAGCCTGGAGGTACTGAGGTGCCGTTCCCCTCACAGCTCCGTAGGCAAGCACCATGGTCTTGTAGCGGATGCGAGCTTCAACTGGAAGCCAGTGGAGAGAGCGGAGGAGCGGGGTGACGTGAGAGAACTTGGGAAGGTTGAACACCAGACGGGCTGCGGCGTTCTGGATGAGTTGTAGGGGTTTAATGGCACAGGCAGGGAGCCCAGCCAACAGCGAGTTGCAGTAATCCAGACGGGAGATGACGAGTGCCTGGATTAGGACCTGCGCCGCTTCCTGTGTGAGGCAGGGTCGTACTCTGCGGATGTTGTAGAGCATGAACCTACAGGAACGGGCCACCGCCTTGATGTTAGTTGAGAACGACAGGGTGTTGTCCAGGATCACGCCAAGGTTCTTAGCGCTCTGGGAGGAGGACACAATGGAGTTGTCAACCGTGATGGCGAGATCATGGAACGGGCAGTCCTTCCCCGGGAGGAAGAGCAGCTCCGTCTTGCCGAGGTTCAGCTTGAGGTGGTGATCCGTCATCCACACTGATATGTCTGCCAGACATGCAGAGATGCGATTCGCTACCTGATCATCAGAAGGGGGAAAGGAGAAGATTAATTGTGTGTCGTCTGCATAGCAATGATAGGAGAGACCATGTGAGGTTATGACAGAGCCAAGTGACTTGGTGTATAGTGAGAATAGGAGAGGGCCTAGAACAGAGCCCTGGGGGACACCAGTGGTGAGAGCACGTGGTGTGGAGACGGATTCTCGCCACGCCACCTGGTAGGAGCGACCTGTCAGGTAGGACGCAATCCAAGCGTGGGCCGCGCCGGAGATGCCCAACTCGGAGAGGGTGGAGAGGAGGATCTGATGGTTCACAGTATCGAAGGCAGCCGATAGGTCTAGAAGGATGAGAGCAGAGGAGAGAGAGTTAGCTTTAGCAGTGCGAAGCGCCTCCGTGATACAGAGAAGAGCAGTCTCAGTTGAATGACTATTCTTGAAACCTGACTGATTTGGATCAAGAAGGTCATTCTGAGAGAGATAGCGGGAGAGCTGGCCAAGGACGGCACGTTCAAGAGTTTTGGAGAGAAAAGAAAGAAGGGATACTGGTCTGTAGTTGTTGACATCGGAGGGATCGAGTGTAGGTTTTTTCAGAAGGGGTGCAACTCTCGCTCTCTTGAAGACGGAAGGGACGTAGCCAGCGGTCAGGGATGAGTTGATGAGCGAGGTGAGGTAAGGGAGAAGGTCTCCGGAAATGGTCTGGAGAAGAGAGGAGGGGATAGGGTCAAGCGGGCAGGTTGTTGGGCGGCCGGCCGTCACAAGACGCGAGATTTCATCTGGAGAGAGGGGGAGAAAGAGGTCAGAGCACAGGGTAGGGCAGTGTGAGCAGAACCAGCGGTGTCGTTTGACTTAGCAAACGAGGATCGGATGTCGTCGACCTTCTTTTCAAAATGGTTGACGAAGTCATCTGCAGAGAGGGAGGAGGGGGGAGGGGGAGGAGGATTCAGGAGGGAGGAGAAGGTTGCAAAGAGCTTCCTAGGGTTAGAGGCAGATGCTTGGAATTTAGAGTGGTAGAAAGTGGCTTTAGCAGCAGAGAGAGAAGAGGAAAATGTAGAGAGGAGGGAGTGAAAGGATGTCAGGTCCGCAGGGAGGCGAGTTTTCCTCCATTTCCGCTCGGCTGCCCGGAGCCCTGTTCTGTGAGCTCGCAATGAGTCGTTGAGCCACGGAGCGGGAGGGGAGGACCGAGCCGGCCTGGAGGATAGGGGACATAGAGAGTCAAAGGATGCAGAAAGGGAGGAGAGGAGGGTTGAGGAGGCAGAATCAGGAGATAGGTTGGAGAAGGTTTGAGCAGAGGGAAGAGATGATAGGATGGAAGAGGAGAGAGTAGCGGGGGAGAGAGAGCGAAGGTTGGGACGGCGCGATACCATCCGAGTAGGGGCAGTGTGGGAAGTGTTGGATGAGAGCGAGAGGGAGAAGGATACAAGGTAGTGGTCGGAGACTTGGAGGGGAGTTGCAATGAGGTTAGTGGAAGAACAGCATCTAGTAAAGATGAGGTCGAGCGTATTTCCTGCCTTGTGAGTAGGGGGAAGGTGAGAGGGTGAGGTCAAAAGAGGAGAGGAGTGGAAAGAAGGAGGCAGAGAGGAATGAGTCAAAGGTAGACGTGGGGAGGTTAAAGTCGCCCAGAACTGTGAGAGGTGAGCCGTCCTCAGGAAAGGAGCTTATCAAGGCATCAAGCTCATTGATGAACTCTCCGAGGGAACCTGGAGGGCGATAAATGATAAGGATGTTAAGCTTGAAAGGGCTGGTAACTGTGACAGCATGGAATTCAAAGGAGGCGATAGACAGATGGGTAAGGGAGAAAGAGAGAATGACCACTTGGGAGAGATGAGGATCCCGGTGCCACCACCCCGCTGACCAGAAGCTCTCGGGGTGTGCGAGAACACGTGGGCAGACGAAGAGAGAGCAGTAGGAGTAGCAGTGTTGTCTGTGGTGATCCATGTTTCCGTCAGTGCCAAGAAGTCGAGGGACTGGAGGGAGGCCTAGGCTGAGATGAACTCTGCCTTGTTGGCCGCAGATCGGCAGTTCCAGAGGCTACCGGAGACCTGGAACTCCACGTGGGTCGTGCGCGCTGGGACCACCAGATTAGGTGGCCGCGGCCACGCGGTGTGGAGCGTTTGTATGGTCTGTGCAGAGAGGAGAGAACAGGGATAGACAGACACATAGTTGACAGGCTACACAAGAGGCTACGCTAATGCAAAGGAGATTGGAATGACAAGTGGACTACACGTCTCGAGTGTTCAGAAAGTTAAGCTTACGTAGCAAGAATCTTATTGACTAAAATGATTAAAATGATACAGTACTGCTGAAGTAGGCTAGCTGGCAGAGGCTGCGTTGTTGACTATGTAGGCTAGCTGGCAGTGTCTGCGTTGTTGACACTACACTAATCAAGTCGTTCCGTTGAGTGTAATGGTTTCTACTGTGCTACTGTGCTGCTATTCGGGCTAGCTGGCTAGCTAGCAGTGTTGATTTACGTTACGTTGCGTTAAAAGAACGACAATAGCTGGCTAGCTAACCTAGGAAATCGCTCAAGACTACACAATTATCTTTGATACAAATACGGCTATGTAGCTAGCTATGTAGCTAGCTACGATCAAACAAATCAAGCCGTTGTACTGTAATGAAATGAAAAATGTGATACTACCTGTGGAGCGAAGCGAAATGCGACCGGATTGTTGAGTGCGGAAGTTCTGTTACGTTAAGGACGACGAATAGCTGGCTAGCTAACCTCGGTAAATTAAGATAATCACTCTAAAACTACACACTCTAAACTACACAATTATCTTGGATACGAAGACAGCAAAGACAACTATGTAGCTAGCTAACACTACACTAATCAAGTCGTTCAGTTGAGTGTAAGTTGTGCTGCTAATCGGTAGACGTTAGCTAGCTAGCTAGCTGCAGGGCGGTGTAGACTGCGTTAGGACGACGAAATACGATAATTACGCAATTATCTATGATACAAAGACGGCTATGTAGCTAGCTAAGAAGAAAAATTGCTAAGATTAGACAAATCAAACCGTTGTACTATAATGAAATGTACTCCATGTGTAACTCTGTGTTGTCTGTTCACACTGCTTTGCTTTATCTTGGCCAGGTCGCAGTTGCAAATGAGAACTTGTTCTCAACTAGCCTACCTGGTTAAATAAAGGTGAAAAAAAATATAAAAAAATAAAATACATAACAACCAAATGGTAGGTCCAGGAAGTCACAACAATAGATGGGTGTTGGTTAAATGGTAGGTCCAGGAAGTCACAACAATAGATGGGTGTTGGTTAAATGGTAGGTCCAGGAAGTCACAACAATAGATGGGTGTTGGTTAAACGGTAGGTCCAGGAAGTCACAACAATAGATGGGTGTTGGTTAAATGGTAGGTCCAGGAAGTCACAACAATAGATGGGTGTTGGTTAAATGGTAGGCCCAGGAAGTCACAACAATAGATGGGTGTTGGTTAAATTTTGAATTCAATGAATGGAGCGAATTTGGAGCTCCAGGTTTTGTTTGCGTGAGCTAGGAGTGGTTTTTAGTGGAGGGGTTGGAGAGGGCGTGGAGTAGTGGAATAAGCTGTGGTTTTTAGTGGAGGGGTTGGAGAGGGCGTGGAGTAGTGGAATAAGGAGTGGTTTTTAGTGGAGGGGTTGGAGAGGGCGTGGAGTAGTGGAATAAGCTGTGGTTTTTAGTGGAGGGGTTGGAGAGGGCGTGGAGTAGTGGAATAAGGAGTGGTTTTTAGTGGAGGGGTTGGAGAGGGCGTGGAGTAGTGGAATAAGCTGTGGTTTTTAGTGGAGGGGTTGGAGAGGGCGTGGAGTAGTGGAATAAGGAGTGGTTTTTAGTGGAGGGGTTGGAGAGGGCGTGGAGTAGTGGAATAAGCTTCACCTGTGGGAGCAGAGGTGTGTCCACAATGGCAGGAAAATCCCTATGTAGTAGACTCCTTTTGAACAGAGTGCACGTGTGAGTGTGTGTGTGTGTGTGTGTGTGTGTGTGTGTGTGTGTGTGTGTGTGTGTGTGTGTGTGTAGGACACCTTTTGAACAGAGTGCACGTGTGTGTGTGTGTGTGTGTGTGTGTGTGTGTGTAGGACACCTTTTGAACAGAGTGCACGTTTGTGTGTGGGTGTGTGTGTGTGTAGGACACCTTTTGAACAGAGTGCACGTGTGTGTGTGTGTGTGTGTGTGCGTGCGTGCGTGCATGCGTGTGTGTGTGTGCGTGTAGGACTCCTTTTGAACAGAGTGCACGTGTGTGTGTGTGTGTGTGTGTGTGACTCCAGAGGTCAACAACAAAGCTTAGTGTGGAGGAAGAGAGACTGCTGTGCCGTAGGCACACATTTAATGAGCAGGGAAATGGAATGAAAGGGTGATACCATCAGCTAGTTGTTACTGTATAATACCACATGATACCATCAGCTAGTTGTTACTGTATAATACCACATGATACCATCAGCTAGTTGTTACTGTATATTACCACATGATACCATCAGCTAGTTGTTACTGTTATAATACCACATGATACCATCAGCTAGTTGTTACTGTATAATACCACATGATACCATCAGCTAGTTCTTACTACATAATACCACATGATACCATCAGCTAGTTGTTACTGTATAATACCACATGATACCATCAGCTAGTTGTTAATGCCATCCAGGTAATACTGCACATGATAGTTTGATTGTGCTCATATTAAAAAATATCTAAGATTTAAGGTGCCTATATGAATAGCTAGCTGCTCGTACTATAGTTACTACCAATTAAACTAATAAATGAATATCTACTAATTGAGTTACTACCAATTAAATAAATGAATAACTCTACCTGTAGTTACTACCATTTAAACTAGTAAATGATAAGTCTAACTGTAGTTACTACTACCAATAAATGAATAAGTCTAACTGTAGTTACTACTACCAATAAATGAATAAGTCTAACTGTAGTTACTACTACCAATAAATGAATAAGCACTACTTCAGTTAACTTCGATATAGGGGGCGCTCTTTTAATTTTTGGATGAAAAACGAAAAAAGATAAAAGATATTTTGTCACGAAAAGATGCTCGACTAAGCATATAATTGACAGCTTTGGAAAGAAAACACTCTGACGTTTCCAAAACTGCAAAGATATTGTCTGTGAGTGCCACAGAACTGATGTTACAGGCGAAACCCAGATAAAAATCCAATCAGGAAGTGAAGCATTTTTTGAAACCGCCTCATTCCAATGACTCCTTATATGGCTGTGAAGGAGCTAGGAGTCAGCTTACGTTTTCCACGTTTTTCCCAAGGTGTCTACAACATTGTGACGTATTTGTAGGCATATCATTGGAAGATTGACCATAAGAGAATACATCTACCAGCTGGTCGCTTGGTTTCCTCCGTTGCAATTATTGCGTAATCTCCAGCTGCAGTATTTTTCCGTTTTTCTTCTGATGAGAAGCCAGCTGCCACCACTGATAGATCATCGAATAGATATGTGAAAAACACCTTGAGGATTGATTCTAAACAACGTTTGCCATGTTTCTGTCGATATTATGGAGCTAATTTGGAAAAAAGTTTGGCGTTGTAAGTGACTGCATTTTCCGGTATTTTTCTTGGCCAAATGTGATGAACCAAACTGATCTATTTCGTCTACACAAATAATATTTTTGGAAAAAATGAACATTTGCTATCTAACTAAGAGTCTCGTCATTGAAAACATCTGAAGTTCTTCAAAGGTAAATTATTTTATTTGAATGCTTTTCTTGTTTTTGTGAAAATGTTGCCTGCTGAATGCTAGGCTTAATGATATGCTAGCTATCAATACTCTTACACAAATGCTTCTGTAGCTTTGGTTGAAAAGCATATTTTGAAAATCTGAGATGACAGTGTTGTTAACAAAAGGCTAGCTCGTGTTTCAATATATTTAGTTCATTTCATTTGTGATTTTCATTAATAGGAAACGTTGCGTTATGGTAATGAGCTTGAGGCTATGATTACGCTCCCGGATACGGGATTGCTCGTCGCTAGAGTTTAACGGTTAAACTTCCACTACCTTAACAGGACAGCTGAAGCCTTTAGCATCGTACAATATGTTTCAGAGGAACACCGTTTGTAAACATTTGCCTCAGCTCTGTGCTGTTCTACTTCTTCTGCTTTTAGTGCAGGTGATCTGTATGTGAGGCTCATGCCTTTATGTGGTGGAGATAAATCCTGATCCTGTAACCAGAGCATTGCCCAGAAAGCCTTGAGCTGATTGATAGAGTTCAGAGGAGCTGCAGGGAAGAAGGAAAGAGGGGTGAAGGAGAGAGAGAGAGAGAAGAGAGAGAGAGAGAGAGAGAGAGAGAGAAGAGAGAGAGAGAGAGAGAGAGAGAGAGAGAGAGAGAGAGAGAGAGAGAGAGAGAGAGAGAGAGAGAGAGAGAGAGAGAGAGAAGAGAGAGAGAGAGAGAGAGAGAAAAAGAGAGAGAGAAAAGAGAGAGAGAGAGAGAGAGAGAGAGAGAGAGAGAGAAAAGAGAGAGAGGATAGAGAGAAGAGAGAGAGAGAGAGAGAGAAGAGAGAGAGAGAGAGAGAGAGAGAGAGAGAGAGAGAGAAAAGAGAGAGAGGATAGAGAGAAGAGACAGAGAGAGAGAAGAGAGAGAGAGAGACAGAGAGAGACAGAAAAGAGAGAGAAGAGACAGAAAAGAGAGAGAGACAGAGAGAGACAGAAAAGAGAGAGAAGAGACAGAAAAGAGAGAGAGAGACAGAGAGAGAGGGGAGAGAGAGAGAAGAGAGGAAAGAGAGAAGAGACAGAAAAGAGAGAGAGCAGAGAGAGAGAGAGAGAGAAGAGAGGAAAGAGAGAGAGAGAAGAGAGAGAGAAGAGAGAGGGAAAGAGAAGGAGCTGTCCTCTGGGTGCCTGTCTCTGCCATTTCTCATTTAGCTGACAGGTTCACTCAACCCTGTTAATGTCCGAGCCCCAGCAGGGGAATGGGGGATCTCTCTGCTCTCATGAACAGAAATAGCCCTCTCACTGACTCTATTCTCCCCTCATTCACTCAATAATCACTAGTTGACCAAAACAATAACGTTCAGTGTTATCACTCTGAATTACCATCAATAAACATGCAGACATGTTTCCTCTAATGATCATAAAGAGGAAATGCTTCTATCAATTCACAATCTATCAATTCAATCTATCAACACAATCTATCAATTCATCAATAACGGAGAGAAAACCAAGGAATCTGGAAGTCACCAAGTAGCAATACCTCTCTCTTTCTGTCTCTCTCTCTGTCTCTTTCTGTCTCTCTCTCTGTCTCTTTCTGTCTCTCTCTGTCTCTCTCCATCTCTCTCTCTTTCTGTCTCTCTCTCTTTCTGTCCCTCTCTCTCTCTGTCTCTCTCTATCTCTTTCTGTCTCTCTCTGTCTCTCTCCATCTCTCTCTCTTTCTGTCTCTCTCTCTTTCTGTCCCTCTCTCTCTCTGTCTCTCTCTCTCTCTTTCTGTCTCTCTCTCTCTCTCTCTCTCTCTCTCTGTCGCTCTCGCTCTCTCTCTCTCTCTGTCGCTCTCGCTCTCTCTCTCTGTCGCTCTCGCTCTCTCTCTCTCTCTGCAATACCTCTCTCTCGCTCTCTGCAATACCCCTCTCTCTCTCTCTGCAATACCTCTCTCTCTGCAATAACCCTCTCTCTGCAATACCCCTCTCTCTCTCTCTGCAATACCTCTCTCTCTCTGCAATACCTCTCTCTCTCTGCAATACCTCTCTCTCTCTGCAATACCCCTCTCTCTCTCTCTGCAATACCTCTCTCTCTCTCTCTGCAATACCTCTCTCTCTCTCTGCAATACCTCTCTCTCTCTGCAATACCCCTCTCTCTCTCTCTCTCTGCAATACCTCTCTCTCTCTGCAATACCCCTCTCTCTCTCTGCAATACCTCTCTCTCTCTCTGCAATACCCCTCTCTCTCTCTGCAATACCTCTCTCTCTCTCTGCAATACCCCTCTCTCTCTGCAATAACCCTCTCTCTCTCTCTGCAATACCTCTCTCTCTCTGCAATACCCCTCTCTCTCTCTGCAATACCTCTCTCTCTCTGCAATACCTCTCTCTCTCTCTGCAATACCTCTCTCTCTCTCTCTCTCTCTGCAATACCTCTCTCTCTCTGCAATACCTCTCTCTCGCTCTCTCTCTCTGCAATACCTCTCTCTCTCTCTGCAATACCCCTCTCTCTCTCTCTGCAATACCTCTCTCTCTCTCTCTCTGCAATAACTCTCTCTCTCTCTCTCTGCAATACCTCTCTCTCTCTGCAATACCCCCCTCTCTCTCTGCAATACCTCTATCTCTCTCTCTCTCTCTGCAATACCTCTCTCTCTCTCTCTCTCTGCAATACCTCTCTCTCTCTCTCTCTGCAATACCTCTCTCTCTCTCTCTCTGCAATACCTCTCTCTCTCTGCAATACCCCCCTCTCTCTCTCTCTCTGCAATACCTCTATCTCTCTCTCTCTCTGCAATACCTCTCTCTCTCTCTCTCTCTGCAATACCTCTCTCTCTCTCTGCAATACCCCTCTCTCTCTCTCTCTCTCTCTGCAATACCTCTCTCTCTCTCTCTCTCTGCAATACCTCTCTCTCTCTCTGCAATACCCCTCTCTCTCTCTCTGCAATACCCCTCTCTCTCTCTCTCTCTCTCTGCAATACCTCTCTCTCTCTCTGCAATACCCCTCTCTCTCTCTCTCTCTGCAATACCTCTCTCTCTGCAATACCCCTCTCTCTCTCTCTGCAATACCTCTCTCTCTGCAATACCACTCTCTCTCAAATCAATTCAAGTGCTTTGTTGGCATGGGAAACATATGTTAACATTGCCAAAGCAAGTGAGGTAGATAAAAAAAACAAAAGTGAAATAAACAATACAAATGTACAGTAAACATTACACACACCGCGGCTGGCTGAAGGACTGGACCAAGGTGCAGCAAGGTAAGTGTACATTTTCTCTTTATTAAAAATGACGCAGACAAAACAAAGAACAAAACCAAACCGTGAAGCTTTGGGCTATGTGCCCTGAACAAAGACAAACCGTGAAGCTTTGGGCTATGTGCCCTGAACAAAGACAAACCGTGAAGCTTTGGGCTATGTGCCCTGAACAAAGACAAACCGTGAAGCTATGTGCCCTGAACAAAGTCTAAGTTAACTTCCCACAAAACAGGTGGGGGAAAAGGGTACCTAAGTATGATTCTCAATCAGAGACAATGATAGACAGCTGTCCCTGATTGAGAACCACACCCGGCCAAACACATAGAAATACAACACATAGAAAAAAGGACATAGAATGCCCACCCTAGTCACACCCTGGCCTAACCAAAATAGAGAATAAAAAGCCTCTCTAGGGCGTGACAGTTCTAAAGAATAAAGACATTTACAATGTCATATTGTGTATATATACAGTGTTTTAACGATGTGTAAATAGTGAAAATAAGTCAACATAAATATTGGTTGTATCTACATTGGTGTTTATTCTTCACTGGTTGACCTTTTCTTGTGGCAACAGGTCACACATCTTGCTGCTGTGACGGCACACTGTGGTATTTCACCTAGTAGATATGGGACTTTTTCAAAATTGGGTTTGTTTTCAAATTCATTGTGGATCTGTGTAATCTGAGGGAAATATGTGTCTCTAATATTGTCATACATTTGGCAGGAGGTTAGGAAGTACAGCTCAGTTTCCACCTCATTTTGTGGGCAGTGAGCACATAGCCTGTCTTCTCTTGAGAGCCATGTCTGCCTACGGCGGCCTCTCTCAATAGCAAGGCTATGCTCACTGAGTCTGACATAGTCAAAGCTTTCCTTAAGTTTGGGTCAGTCACAGTGGTCAGGTATTCTGCTGCTGTGTACTCTCTGTGTAGGGCCAAATAGCATTCTAGTTTGCTCTGTTTTTGCTCTCTCTCTCTCTCTCTCTCTCTCTCTTTGTCTCTGTCTCTGTCTCTCTCTTTGTCTCTCTCTCTTTGTCTCTGTCTCTGTCTCTCTCTGTCTCTTTCTCTCTCTCTGTCTCTCTCTGTCTCTCTCTCTGTCTCTCTCTCTGTCTCTCTCTCTGTCTCTCTCTCTTTGTCTCTCTCTCTCTCTGTCTCTGTGTCTCTCTCTCTCTGTCTCTCTCTCTCTTTGTCTCTCTCTCTGTCTCTCTCTCTGCTCCCCCCTCTCCCTACCACCAGCAGCCCACCCATTAGGGCATTAGGGCCTGCTTCCCACTTGTGATTGGTCAACAAATATACATATACTGTATACATTTGAAGTCAGAAGTTTAAATACACTTAGGTTGGAGTCATTAAAACTCGTTTTTCAACCACTCCACAAATTTCTTCCTAACAAACTATACTTTTGGCAAGTCGGCTAGGACACAAGTAATTTTTCCAACAATTGTTTACAGACAGATTATTTCACTTATAATTCACTGTATTACAATTCCAGTGGGTCAGACGTTTACATACACTAAGTTGACTGTGCCTTTAAACAGCTTGGAACATTCCAGAAAATGATGTCATGGCTTTAGAAGCTTCTGATAGGCTAATTTACATAATTTGAGTCAATTGGAGGTGTAACTGTGGATGTATTTCAAGGCCTACCTTCAAACTCAGTGCCTCTTTGCTTGACATCATGGAAAAATCAAAAGAAATCCGCCAAGACCTCAACAAAAAAATTGAAGACCTCCACAAGTCTGGTTCATCCTTGGGAGCAATTTCCAAACGCCTGAAGGGTACCACGTTCATCTGTAAAAACAATAGTACACAAGTATAAACACTATGGGATCACACAGCCATCATACCGCTCAGGAAGGAGACTCGTTCTGTCTCCTAGAGATGAATGTACTTTGTTGCGAAAAGTACAAATCAATCCCAGAACAACAGCAAAGGACCTTGTGAAGATGCTGGAGGAAACGGGTACAAAAGTATCTATATCCACAGTAAAATGAGTCCTATAATGACATAACCTGAAAGGCCACTAAGCAAGGAAGAAGCCACTACTCCAAAACTGCCATAAAAAGCCAGTCTACAGGTTGCACCATCCCAACCGTGAAGCACGGGGGTGGCAGCATCATGTTGTGGGGGTGCTTTGCTGCAAGAGGGACTGAAGCATTTCACAAAATTGATGTCATCATGAGGCGGGAAATTATGTGGATATATTGAAGCAACATATCAAGACATCAGTCAGGAAGTTAAAGCTTGGTCGCAAATGGGTCTTCCAGGTGGAAAATGACCCCAAGCATACTTCCAAAGTTGTGGCAAAATGGACTAAGGACAACAAAGTCAAGGCATTGGAGTGGCCATCCAAAGCCCTGACCTCATTCCCATAGAACATTTGGGGGCAGAACTGAAAAAGCGTGTGCTCAAAGAGGGCTACAAACCTGACTCAGTTACACCAGCTCTGCCAGGAGGAATGGGCCAATATTCACCCAAGTTATTGTGGGAAGCTTGTGTAAGGCTACCCAAAACGTTTGACCCAAGTTAAACAATTTAAAGGCAATGCTACTAAATCATAATTGAGTGTATGTAAATGTCTGACCCACTGAGAAGGTGATGAAAGAAATAAAAGCTGAAATAAATCATTATCTCTACTATTATTCTGACATTTCACATTCTTAAAATCAATTGGTGACCCTAACTGACCTAAAACAGAGAATATTTCACTTGGATTAAGTGTCAGGAATTGTGGAAAAACTGAGTTGAAATGTATTTGGCTAAGGTATATGTAAACCTCCGACTTCAACTGTATATAGACTTGTATCGTGTTTATCTTAATTAGTTTGTACAGATAGTTCAGAATATTATCACAGATGACCGCCAAGCACTTCTGGACACCAGATTGACAGTTACTAACCTCAATTTATTTACAAAATACGACTCTTCCACTGTACATTCCGGACCCTGTTTCTTTGTTCCATGGGACCCAAAAGGCTGCATCCTGTTGGATAAACAAACAAGAAACCGCTCACTCAGAGGAAGCGTTTCTTGAGACACGCTACAAGACCATGGTGCTTGCCTACGGAGCTGTGAGGGGAACGGCACCTCAGTACCTCCAGGCTCTGATCAGGCCCTACACCCAAACAAGGGCACTGCGTTCATCCACCTCTGGCCTGCTCGCCTCCCTACCACTGAGGAAGTACAGTTCCCGCTCAGCCCAGTCAAAACTGTTCGCTGCTCTGGCCCCCCAATGGTGGAACAAACTCCCTCACGACGCCAGGACAGTGGAGTCAATCACCACCTTCCGGAGACACCTGAAACCCCACCTCTTTAAGGAATACCTAGGATAGGATAAAGTAATCCTTCTCACCCCCCTTAAAAGATTTAGATGCACTATTGTAAAGTGGCTGCTCCACTGGATGTCATAAGGTGAATGCACCAATTTGTAAGTCGCTCTGGATAAGAGCGTCTGCTAAATGACTTAAATGTAAATGTAAATGTAAATGTAAATGTTGAGGGAAGGAGACTTTAACGCGGGAAACGTAAAACCGTACTACCTAATTTCTACCACCAGGGGAGCTAAGACCACTGTTATTCCACCCACAGACACTCTAGACCACTGTTATTCTACCCACAGACACTCTAGACCACTGTTATTCTACCCACATAAACTCTAGACCACTGTTATTCTACCCACATAAACTCTAGACCACTGTTATTCTACCCACAGACACTCTAGACCACTGTTATTCTACCCACATAAACTCTAGACCACTGTTATTCTACCCACATAAACTCTAGACCACTGTTATTCTACCCACATAAACTCTAGACCACTGTTATTCTACCCACAGTCACTCTAGACCACTGTTATTCCACCCCAAAAAAATCTAGACCACTGTTATTCTACCCACATAAACTCTAGACCACTGTTATTCTACCCACAGACACTCTAGACCACTGTTATTCCACCCAAAGAAAATCTAGACCACTGTTATTCTACCCACATACACTCTAGACCACTGTTACTCCACCCACAGAAACTCTAGACCACTGTTATTCTACCCACAGACACTCTAGACCACTGTTACTCCACCCACAGAAACTCTAGACCACTGTTATTCTACCCACATACACTCTAGACCACTGTTATTCTACCCACAGACACAGTCTCTCTGTCAGCTGGAGACCAAACTACTGACTACAGTCTGATTCTAGAGGAGCGGCTGTCTCTCTGTCAGCTGGAGACCAAACTACTGATTTCAGTCTGATTCTAGAGGAGCGGCTGTCTCTCTGTCAGCTGGAGACCAAACTACTGACTACAGTCTGATTCTAGAGGAGCGGCAGTCTCTCTGTCAGCTGGAGACCAAACTACTGATTTCAGTCTGATTCTAGAGGAGCGGCTGTCTCTCTGTCAGCTGGAGACCAAACTACTGACTACAGTCTGATTCTAGAGGAGCGGCAGTCTCTCTGTCAGCTGGAGACCAAACTACTGATTTCAGTCTGATTCTAGAGGAGCGGCTGTCTCTCTGTCAGCTGGAGACCAAACTACTGATTTCAGTCTGATTCTAGAGGAGCGGCTGTCTCTCTGTCAGCTGGAGACCAAACTACTGACTACAGTCTGATTCTAGAGGAGCGGCTGTCTCTCTGTCAGCTGGAGACCAAACTACTGATTTCAGTCTGATTCTAGAGGAGCGGCTGTCTCTCTGTCAGCTGGAGACCAAACTACTGATTTCAGTCTGATTCTAGAGGAGCGGCTGTCTCTCTGTCAGCTGGAGACCAAACTACTGACTACAGTCTGATTCTAGAGGAGCGGCTGTCTCTCTGTCAGCTGGAGACCAAACTACTGATTTCAGTCTGATTCTAGAGGAGCGGCAGTCTCTCTGTCAGCTGGAGACCAAACTACTGATTTCAGTCTGATTCTAGAGGAGCGGCTGTCTCTCTGTCAGCTGGAGACCAAACTACTGATTTCAGTCTGATTCTAGAGGAGCGGCAGTCTCTCTGTCAGCTGGAGACCAAACTACTGACTACAGTCTGATTCTAGAGGAGCGGCTGTCTCTCTGTCAGCTGGAGACCAAACTACTGATTTCAGTCTGATTCTAGAGGAGCGGCTGTCTCTCTGTCAGCTGGAGACCAAACTACTGACTACAGTCTGATTCTAGAGGAGCGGCTGTCTCTCTGTCAGCTGGAGACCAAACTACTGATTTCAGTCTGATTCTAGAGGAGCGGCTGTCTCTCTGTCAGCTGGAGACCAAACTACTGATTTCAGTCTGATTCTAGAGGAGCGGCTGTCTCTCTGTCAGCTGGAGACCAAACTACTGATTTCAGTCTGATTCTAGAGGAGCAGCTGTCTCTCTGTCAGCTGGAGACCAAACTACTGACTACAGTCTGATTCTAGAGGAGCGGCTGTCTCTCTGTCAGCTGGAGAACAAACTACTGATTTCAGTCTGATTCTAGAGGAGCGGCTGTCTCTGTCAGCTGGAGACCAAACTACTGACTACAGTCTGATTCTAGAGGAGCGGCTGTCTCTCTGTCAGCTGGAGACCAAACTACTGATTTCAGTCTGATTCTAGAGGAGCGGCTGTCTCTCTGTCAGCTGGAGACCAAACTACTGATTTCAGTCTGATTCTAGAGGAGCGGCAGTCTCTCTGTCAGCTGGAGACCAAACTACTGATTTCAGTCTGATTCTAGAGGAGCGGCTGTCTCTCTGTCAGCTGGAGAACAAACTACTGATTTCAGTCTGATTCTAGAGGAGCGGCTGTCTCTCTGTCAGCTGGAGACCAAACTACTGACTACAGTCTGATTCTAGAGGAGCGGCTGTCTCTCTGTCAGCTGGAGACCAAACTACTGATTTCAGTCTGATTCTAGAGGAGCGGCTGTCTCTCTGTCAGCTGGAGACCAAACTACTGATTTCAGTCTGATTCTAGAGGAGCGGCTGTCTCTCTGTCAGCTGGAGACCAAACTACTGATTTCAGTCTGATTCTAGAGGAGCGGATGTCTCTCTGTCAGCTGGAGACCAAACTACTGACTACAGTCTGATTCTAGAGGAGCGGCTGTCTCTCTGTCAGCTGGAGACCAAACTACTGATTTCAGTCTGATTCTAGAGGAGCGGCTGTCTCTCTGTCAGCTGGAGACCAAACTACTGACTACAGTCTGATTCTAGAGGAGCGGCTGTCTCTCTGTCAGCTGGAGACCAAACTACTGATTTCAGTCTGATTCTAGAGGAGCGGCTGTCTCTCTGTCAGCTGGAGACCAAACTACTGACTACAGTCTGATTCTAGAGGAGCGGCTGTCTCTCTGTCAGCTGGAGACCAAACTACTGATTTCAGTCTGATTCTAGAGGAGCGGCTGTCTCTCTGTCAGCTGGAGACCAAACTACTGACTACAGTCTGATTCTAGAGGAGCGGCTGTCTCTCTGTCAGCTGGAGACCAAACTACTGATTTCAGTCTGATTCTAGAGGAGCGGCTGTCTCTCTGTCAGCTGGAGACCAAACTACTGATTTCAGTCTGATTCTAGAGGAGCGGCAGTCTCTCTGTCAGCTGGAGACCAAACTACTGACTACAGTCTGATTCTAGAGGAGCGGCTGTCTCTCTGTCAGCTGGAGACCAAACTACTGATTTCAGTCTGATTCTAGAGGAGCGGCTGTCTCTCTGTCAGCTGGAGACCAAACTACTGACTACAGTCTGATTCTAGAGGAGCGGCTGTCTCTCTGTCAGCTGGAGACCAAACTACTGATTTCAGTCTGATTCTAGAGGAGCGGCTGTCTCTCTGTCAGCTGGAGACCAAACTACTGATTTCAGTCTGATTCTAGAGGAGCGGCTGTCTCTCTGTCAGCTGGAGACCAAACTACTGATTTCAGTCTGATTCTAGAGGAGCAGCTGTCTCTCTGTCAGCTGGAGACCAAACTACTGACTACAGTCTGATTCTAGAGGAGCGGCTGTCTCTCTGTCAGCTGGAGACCAAACTACTGATTTCAGTCTGATTCTAGAGGAGCGGCTGTCTCTCTGTCAGCTGGAGACCAAACTACTGACTACAGTCTGATTCTAGAGGAGCGGCTGTCTCTCTGTCAGCTGGAGAACAAACTACTGATTTCAGTCTGATTCTAGAGGAGCGGCTGTCTCTGTCAGCTGGAGACCAAACTACTGACTACAGTCTGATTCTAGAGGAGCGGCTGTCTCTCTGTCAGCTGGAGACCAAACTACTGATTTCAGTCTGATTCTAGAGGAGCGGCTGTCTCTCTGTCAGCTGGAGACCAAACTACTGACTACAGTCTGATTCTAGAGGAGCGGCTGTCTCTCTGTCAGCTGGAGACCAAACTACTGACTACAGTCTGATTCTAGAGGAGCGGCTGTCTCTCTGTCAGCTGGAGACCAAACTACTGATTTCAGTCTGATTCTAGAGGAGCGGCTGTCTCTCTGTCAGCTGGAGACCAAACTACTGATTTCAGTCTGATTCTAGAGGAGCGGCTGTCTCTCTGTCAGCTGGAGACCAAACTACTGATTTCAGTCTGATTCTAGAGGAGCGGCTGTCTCTCTGTCAGCTGGAGAACAAACTACTGATTTCAGTCTGATTCTAGAGGAGCGGCTGTCTCTCTGTCAGCTGGAGACCAAACTACTGACTACAGTCTGATTCTAGAGGAGCGGCTGTCTCTCTGTCAGCTGGAGACCAAACTACTGATTTCAGTCTGATTCTAGAGGAGCGGCTGTCTCTCTGTCAGCTGGAGACCAAACTACTGATTTCAGTCTGATTCTAGAGGAGCGGCTGTCTCTCTGTCAGCTGGAGACCAAACTACTGATTTCAGTCTGATTCTAGAGGAGCGGATGTCTCTCTGTCAGCTGGAGACCAAACTACTGACTACAGTCTGATTCTAGAGGAGCGGCTGTCTCTCTGTCAGCTGGAGACCAAACTACTGATTTCAGTCTGATTCTAGAGGAGCGGCTGTCTCTCTGTCAGCTGGAGACCAAACTACTGACTACAGTCTGATTCTAGAGGAGCGGCTGTCTCTCTGTCAGCTGGAGACCAAACTACTGATTTCAGTCTGATTCTAGAGGAGCGGCTGTCTCTCTGTCAGCTGGAGACCAAACTACTGACTACAGTCTGATTCTAGAGGAGCGGCTGTCTCTCTGTCAGCTGGAGACCAAACTACTGATTTCAGTCTGATTCTAGAGGAGCGGCTGTCTCTCTGTCAGCTGGAGACCAAACTACTGACTACAGTCTGATTCTAGAGGAGCGGCTGTCTCTCTGTCAGCTGGAGACCAAACTACTGATTTCAGTCTGATTCTAGAGGAGCGGCTGTCTCTCTGTCAGCTGGAGACCAAACTACTGATTTCAGTCTGATTCTAGAGGAGCGGCTGTCTCTCTGTCAGCTGGAGACCAAACTACTGATTTCAGTCTGATTCTAGAGGAGCGGCTGTCTCTCTGTCAGCTGGAGACCAAACTACTGACTACAGTCTGATTCTAGAGGAGCGGCTGTCTCTCTGTCAGCTGGAGACCAAACTACTGATTTCAGTCTGATTCTAGAGGAGCGGCTGTCTCTCTGTCAGCTGGAGACCAAACTACTGACTACAGTCTGATTCTAGAGGAGCGGCTGTCTCTCTGTCAGCTGGAGACCAAACTACTGATTTCAGTCTGATTCTAGAGGAGCGGCTGTCTCTCTGTCAGCTGGAGACCAAACTACTGACTACAGTCTGATTCTAGAGGAGCGGCTGTCTCTCTGTCAGCTGGAGACCAAACTACTGATTTCAGTCTGATTCTAGAGGAGCGGCTGTCTCTCTGTCAGCTGGAGACCAAACTACTGACTACAGTCTGATTCTAGAGGAGCGGCTGTCTCTCTGTCAGCTGGAGACCAAACTACTGATTTCAGTCTGATTCTAGAGGAGCGGCTGTCTCTCTGTCAGCTGGAGACCAAACTACTGATTTCAGTCTGATTCTAGAGGAGCGGCTGTCTCTCTGTCAGCTGGAGACCAAACTACTGACTACAGTCTGATTCTAGAGGAGCGGCTGTCTCTCTGTCAGCTGGAGACCAAACTACTGATTTCAGTCTGATTCTAGAGGAGCGGCTGTCTCTCTGTCAGCTGGAGACCAAACTACTGATTTCAGTCTGATTCTAGAGGAGCGGCTGTCTCTCTGTCAGCTGGAGACCAAACTACTGACTACAGTCTGATTCTAGAGGAGCGGCTGTCTCTCTGTCAGCTGGAGACCAAACTACTGATTTCAGTCTGATTCTAGAGGAGCGGCTGTCTCTCTGTCAGCTGGAGACCAAACTACTGACTACAGTCTGATTCTAGAGGAGCGGCTGTCTCTCTGTCAGCTGGAGACCAAACTACTGACTACAGTCTGATTCTAGAGGAGCGGCTGTCTCTCTGTCAGCTGGAGACCAAGCTACTGATTTCAGTCTGATTCTAGAGGAGCGGCTGTCTCTCTGTCAGCTGGAGACCAAACTACTGACTACAGTCTGATTCTAGAGGAGCGGCTGTCTCTCTGTCAGCTGGAGACCAAACTACTGATTTCAGTCTGATTCTAGAGGAGCGGCTGTCTCTCTGTCAGCTGGAGACCAAACTACTGATTTCAGTCTGATTCTAGAGGAGCGGCTGTCTCTCTGTCAGCTGGAGACCAAACTACTGACTACAGTCTGATTCTAGAGGAGCGGCTGTCTCTCTGTCAGCTGGAGACCAAACTACTGATTTCAGTCTGATTCTAGAGGAGCGGCTGTCTCTCTGTCAGCTGGAGACCAAACTACTGACTACAGTCTGATTCTAGAGGAGCGGCTGTCTCTCTGTCAGCTGGAGACCAAACTACTGATTTCAGTCTGATTCTAGAGGAGCGGCTGTCTCTCTCGGTACCCTGAGATATCACAGCAACCCTAAAGAATGAGAACAGGTACCAGCTTGGTACATCGTCCCAGGCCCCTGCCGCTCCCCAAACGTATATTAGCCAAAACTAGGACAGAGCTGAATCCGAATGTCAATAGAATGCATTTTTGTTTAGACACACAATTCTGGCAGTAACCACGTCCAGAATATCAGAGGTTGTGAAGGGAGAGGAGGAGGGGGGGGGGAGTCAGGAGACGAGAGGGAGAGAGAGAGACAGACACAGAAAGACAGACAGACAGAGCGGATTCTTACTGCCAAGGATTCTTACTGCCAAGGACTATCCAGCAAACTTTCTGACAAACCAGCAACCAGCAAAAGAAGCACAAGAGAAACCAGAAAATATAATCTATCCTGGAACTGAGGTAGTAGTGTTCAGTCTGAATCTACTTCTAAAAGGAAAATAACACTACAATAATATCTAGATGTTTCCCTTTATAAAGACTGAATGCTAAGTTAAAAGGCTAGCAGACCTGGCTGCAACATTAATTAGCAATGAAGTGTTCCGGGTTCCTCTGAGAATAACACTGAGGAATAAATACACTGACACGGTGACTGAGTTCATCAGGAAGTGTATAGGCGATGTTGTTCCCACTGTCGTATCTTTGGCATCCTGACACGGTGACTGAGTTCATCAGGAAGTGTATAGGCGATGTTGTTCCCACTGTCGTATCTTTGGCATCCTGACACGGTGACTGAGTTCATCAGGAAGTGTATAGGCGATGTTGTTCCCACTGTCGTATCTTTGGCATCCTGACACGGTGACTGAGTTCATCAGGAAGTGTATAGGCGATGTTGTTCCCACTGTCGTATCTTTGGCATCCTGACACGGTGACTGAGTTCATCAGGAAGTGTATAGGCGATGTTGTTCCCACTGTCGTATCTTTGGCATCCTGACACGGTGACTGAGTTCATCAGGAAGTGTATAGGCGATGTTGTTCCCACTGTCGTATCTTTGGCATCCTTAAAAGTTAAGACTGTTATTTTATCAAATCAATTCTCAGTAATTATTATTACGTGATTAAACTAACCATGTAAATGTAATTAAACTAGGAAGTCCGGGCACCAAAGAAAATCTTCAGATTACAAAGTTATAATTTCAATTTTCCAAGTATAACTCTTCAGATATTTTAATATTTAATAAATTAGTCTTCGAATTAATGAATTATTCTTTACCTCACGTTAGTCTCATTCCAAACGTGGTAAATTGTTGGTTAATTGTCTCAATCATTTATTTACTAAGTAACTAAATAATCACAGAAATGCAGAAACAAACCAACAGTAGATATGGTTACAAGGAAATGATAGGGGAGGTTCCCTAGTGGGCTAAGCCGATATGATGGTTTGGTGGACAAAGGGAAGTGGTTGTGGACTGAGAGAGAGTGGGAAAGACCAGAGGGATCACTACACACAGTTGATAATTATATTAATTGAAATGCTAATCCTTTGCACATGAACGCTCATTCATTCGGGAATAACTGCAATCAGTATATATTTACGCTCAGTGTGTCGTCGTGACGAATACGCTGATTCGGTGTGCGAGTTCATTAGAACGTGCGTTGAAGATTTCGTTCCCATAGCAACGATTAAAACATTCCCTTACCAGAAATCGTGGATTGATGGCAGCATTCGCGTGAAACTGAAAGCGCGAACCATTGCTTTTAATCAGGGCAAGGTGTCTGGTAATATGACCGAATACAAACAGTGCAGCTATTCCCTCCGCAAGGCTATCAAACAAGCTGAGCGTCAGTACAGAGACAAAGTAGAATCTCAATTCAACGGCTCAGACACAAGAGGCATGTGGCAGGGTCTACAGTCAATCACGGACTACAAGAAGAAATCCAGCCCAGTCACGGACCAGGATGTCTTGCTCCCAGGCAGACTAAATAACTTTTTTGCCCGCTTTGAGGACAATACAGTGCCACTGACACGGCCTGCAACGAAAACATGCGGTCTCTCCTTCACTGCAGCCGAGGTGAGTAAGACATTTAAACGTGTTAACCCTCGCAAGGCTGCA